>NC_057795.1:655490052-655720143 GCF_018294505.1 Triticum aestivum | reverse complement strand
GGGGGGGGGGGGCTAAAAACAACATTTGAATGTACATAGTACGAGACTTAATATCGATGTTTCAATTCGGTGTACATTGTAAGATTTGAACCGAGGACCAGGCATACGGGTAATTATTTCGAATTCGTGCCATACTAAGTTTCGAAAAGTTGACATTGACTCAATTTGTTGTGCTATTTTGTAGGTCATATGTTTGAATCCATCCAAAAGTTTTCTCACTACCATGGTGTTCATCATATACATATGAATTTGTATTAAAAAAGTAGCGTGGATACAGTGAAATGCGAAATCCACGTTAGAAGTGGAGATCGCTACGTGACACACACTCTAATTCAAATAACTAACTACGTGACACACACTCTAATTCAAATAACTAATTATGTGACACACTCTAATCCACGTTAGCGTGGGTACCGTTTTGATTTTTTTTCAAATAACTCCTCATTAATTAATTTATAGTACTCCCTCTGTTCACTTTTATAAGACCTGGAAGACATTTCAGATAATGTGCAAAGCAGTTCATTTTAAGTTGTCTGAAATGACTTACAATAGTGAACGGATGGAGTATCTCGTTTCAAATGACTAATTATTGCAAGGAAAACACGGGCATGATAATACATACAGATTCGTTTGCAAATGAAAGAAGATTCGTTTGCATTCTCAAATGTAGGCGCATCAGGCAGACCAGGGTCGTGTCGGGGTGGAGGCTGCTTTGGTGCCTTAAAGGCAACTGCCCTTGGGTGACTGACATGTGGTCCAGCCACCTGTTGGGCCCACATGTCATGGACACAAAGGCAGGTGCCTTAAGGCACCGAAGCATAGTCCTGTCGGGGTGGTCGCGTGTGTCGGACGAACGTGTAGCACCCAGCCACCCACCCCCCTCCCCCCCGAAAAAAAGGATGACGACAATATAAGTTTGCACTTCCATGTTTCGGATTGAAATATCTGGCGGCCCCAATTCTAGCCCTGCAAAATCTCTCTTCTCCACCGTCTCCCTTCCGCGCCAGATTGCTCAAATCCCTAATTCGCTGCCATCCCTCGAATCGCCCCTCGTCTCATCTCTTTCCCCACTATTCCCCACCTCTGTGCTGGACGACGACGACGAAGACGACGGTCACGCTTCACCACCGCACCGGAGCTACCTCATCTACGCCCTCGTCCACCGCACCGGGTGGTCCAGCGACAACGTCGGCCACCGCAACCAACGTGCTTCACAGACACCGAGTTCCACCGCATCAGGTGCACTTCACCGACGCCGTCTCCTAGCTCACCGGGGCTACTTCACCGAGCACATCGTCGCACCTCCGCCCCGAGGCCGTTGGGGCTTCACCAACAGTCTCGTCCACCGCATTGTAGCACTCTGCTGCCACTCAAGATCTGCATCCGTGCGCGGCCAGCCAACGCCAGCGCATCACCCTCAACGGCTCTGAAGTGACCCACAGTCCAGATAGGCGAGCATGCCCAAACGCCGGCCCGAACTAGGTATCCACACATCACTCCCTTGTGCACTGTTCCGACAATGTTTGGATATCCTTTCACTGCTCTCTTAGCTTACACGCCTATGCAACTCTGACTTTAACTCTTATTTCTTCTAGAGATATCATCTGAAACAAGCAAATCCATTTTTTAGCGAAGCATGACGGCACTACGGGATCTGGTACACATCCTGCACATCCGTATAACCTTGTAAGTATCTGTCCTCTGGTACAATATCAAGGTCGATTCCTCTTATTTGATCAACCATTCGCCGTGTCAAAAATGCAGAGGGGGATGCAAGGAGCACAAGGCCTGCACATCCAAGCAAGTGGTAACATGGACTTGTAGATGGAACATCCCAAGCGCAAGCAGAGCTGCAGTGAGCCTGTACAACGAGCTAGCGTAAGTCCCTGCATTTCATTTAATTCGTACTGGCATTCGTGTATGATTTGTGTGCAGTGGCTGATCCACGAATTCAAGTTACCAGGTTGAACATTTAACTTAAAAAATACGAAGGCACTTGCACTCCGGAAATCAACATAACTTGAGAAATGTGAAGCTACATGCACTTTGAAAACCAGCTAATGATCCAAAGTAGTTCAAATTATAACCACTAAATGATGCAAGCACCAAAAAACACAAAATGCAACATAGTGTACAAGGACTACAAACATGGTCTGTACCTGTTTGAATTATTCGTTCTCTGGCTGAAAATATCGAAGTGTAATTGCACGTATAACCAGTGTGCAAACTGCATATCAATATATCTATCCTGCACAAGTATGCCAATAGTTTCAAACAACAGATTAGAAAAGTATTTATGCTATGTTGTCATGATACGGGGACTTTCTAGTAGATGGCATCGACGTTTCCTCAAGCTATGAAAATGCACTATAATTTGCTTGTCATCAATGCCTGCAAATCTCTGTCTCTCTCAACATAGTAGATCATCATTAGACACTAAATCCTTCATTGAGCTTGCAAAATGCTTGCATTAGATCCCTCATTAGACATTATATGTTCATCACCAGGAGCATGTAAAATGTTTGCATCAAATCCTTCATTAGCAGTCTGTTCATTAGACACTTCAGGCTCAAGAACAACATGATCTTGTATGTTTGCACCGAAAACTTGATTAGATACATCAGATTCAGTCAGTTCAGTATTGATTGGGGGAGTTATAAAATAAGTAGAAATTGGTTTCATTTTCTCATAGATTCCCTACATACAAGCAGTTTTACAACACCGCCAGGTTTAACTATTGGCCAGAAATTGAAGAGTTGAATTAGATATAATCAGGGATGTGATGTACCTGCTCGTTGCGCATGCTACTCTTGCAAGCTGCGACTGTCCATTTGCGCAAGCTCGATGCCATGCCCGTGCTGCCGCCGCTGCCTCCCACGCAGGCTACACCCAGGGTTGGATCTTCATCTTCTTGTCCTTCCGTTCGCTTGAAGCCCGGCGACCGCCCTCCAACGAGGGCGTGAGGAAGTGCTGCGTCGGTCTGTCCAGCGGCGGCTAGGTTAGGAGCAAACCAGACTGGAGGCTGGAGCGAATGAATTGGGATTTTTCCTGCTATTGATCGATATGGGAGGCGCTCGTATGGGCCGCGAGCCTGCTATAGGGCCTGCCTTGCACTTATGTTATTGGCCCATCCAAATTGAAACATTTTTCTTCATTTTTTACATTGCCTGCGCATGCGTTGGGACGAACAAAACTAGCATGGGCCAACCTGGATGACTCAAACTAGGTGCATACTTTCCAGCCACCTGAGGCGGCCACCCATACCAGCCCCTATGGTGGCGTCGCCCCTTTTTGCGTGTATGATTGGATAGTGAAAAATATTCCAGTAGCGCTTTGATTTACCCACAGAATGGTTGAATTGCTTGTTTCTATGAACTGAGTTCGCCAATAATGTGAAGGGTGCCAGTCTTTTCATCCTATTGTAGATTGCTTAGATCTCGATATGCCAAAAGTAATCACATGAAATATACAGTAAAAGCCAGTGTGATGTGTTTGGCTACAACTAGTCTGACTACATGTCCTCATATAACATATCAAGGACGCACCATCTTACCAAATTAACCATTCGACTTACCCATGCAGTGTGGGAAGAAAGAAGTATTGGGACTGCGTATCCAAGGAATTGATGCCATGGACTCCTTTGTACAACCTTGTAAGCGAAAAAGAAGTTGCAGTGTGCCTGTACAAAGAACTTGCGTAAGTTCAGTTACTGCTTCTCGAAATTTTAGTTAGCCACTTATTGCAAAATTGTTCAATTACGTTGCTTGGCTTAATTTAGTTTGCTACTGATTACATAATGGCACAGCCTGTTAATCATATTGTAGACTGCGCTTATCTATGTGTTTGATACTTACTTTTAAGATTTACCTGTTTGCCTTCACTTAAATATCTACTTGTTTGTTTAACTGCTTTGCTGTTGCAACAACGGGTTACAATGATGTTAATAACTACTGTACGTCTCAGCATCCAATTGAAACTCTTTAATTCCTTGTTTGTTTAACTGGTTTGCTGTTATAACTCCCAGTTGAGATGTTTTACTAACTTCAACTTTTCTGAATCCAATAGGAACTTTAATGGCAAAACAGGTTAGCCCAATATCAAAGAGCGAGGTCCCCATGGACGTTGCATCATCCCACAACAGTGGCACCGGCCCAATCGTGCATTATGAATTGCCAACTGCTGATGCTCTAGAGGCTAAACTAGTGGTAGAAAGAGATTTTGCTTCTGCACTTAGAGATGAAGTTGACATGTTGAGGAAGCAAACAGCACAATCACAAGCAGTGCTCAAGACAACCATTAAATATTTGGTGGATTTCAAAATGAAGCAAGCTGAGACTGACCAGATTGTTAAGGTCCTGAAGGAAAAAAGGAAATTAAATTCCTACTTGGTAAATCATAGGTGAAATGTTCTTTCCATAATTGAATAACCTTTGTGTTGTCTGCTCATGTAATCAATCAAACCATTCGTTTTAGAGATCATGTAATAATTTTTTTTGTTTTTTGGTTTGTAATTTTATTTGAGCACAAGTCTGTATTAATTGATAAGACTCGGAGACATTTCATTTGGATTGTTGTGCCAGACCTACAAATATGCCAATCGGGCTGAATGTGCATTCTTGGTTGATTGACTCGGTATGTTAGTTGATATTATTGATGCATATACTCTATAAGTGTTTATATGTCTATTAGTTCTGTACATTCTTGATTGATTGACTCGCTATTTGAATCTTGATACATCGCTTGTGTACATATCTAAATGGGAGTACACATTATGCTGCGTGTGACATTTGAGTTGGACATGAAGTGTTCCAAATATTCGAATTCACCTTAAACTGGATTCTAGTTTCTGAATTTGAGTATCGACATTTGTAAACCATATTCATATATGACAGTGGAATACATCTTTGTTATCCTTTTGAAGATATATAAAAACACATAGAATGATTTATAAAGATTCATATAGGAATACAAAATGGATTTGAATTTAGTTGCCAGGGTAAACGTGGATGCTTATTGTCCCAAAATTCGAAAGAAGCAGCAAAATGTCCACTCCCACGTCAGCTGCCCGAAGCCAAGTGTTTGGAAGATGGAAATTACTGCCTACCCATTACACGGACAATCCATCGGCCCGATTTCCACTGCTCTAAATAGGGGTAGGTTAGTAACTTCAATTAGACGTGACACGACCGCCTCGGAGCCCATTCCGACACGATGGGCGTCAAACATGGGCGGCAAAACACATTTGATTCAAGCTCGTCCGAAAGACCTTTGTTTCTCCCTCCATTTCCCATTCATACACGGTGGGCGGTAAAACAAACTCGAGTCAGCCAAAATTGATGTAGGCAAATATTTTCAATAGGGACAGGTTTTAACTTCACTCAGACGTGACACAACCGCCCTACCTGTCAGCCCTGTTCGTACACCGTGGGCGCCAACCATGGGCGCCAACCACCCTCTCCTCGCCCGAAATCGCTCTGGGCAAATATTGCCGAGATGCGAGATTCCGTCCTATCCCCAACCGACGAGACGTCCAAATTTTAAACGGGGGCTAAGTTCGTAACTTTCCCATATTTCAGATAGGCGCGTCCCAAAAACATGGTTCCCCGTACCTCTCCCTCCATTTTCCCATTCATACACCGTCCGTGCTAGAACACCCCATCCCCACACCAGCCTCCATCCGCCACCCCATCCATCGCTGCTGTCCTCCACCACACCCATCGCCACCGTCCTCCACCATGCCGGAGCGCCTACCAAGACTGCGTCGTCCACTGCTAGAGATGGACGTTTCTCATCCACGACGACGGACCAATAGCCTTGCATCACGTCCTCTCGCTTCATCGGTGCCGTCGTCCTCTTTGTCGGGGCCGCTCACACGACCTTCTCTTCCATCGCAATAGGTCTTATCCCCCGATGCACCCGTCTACCGTCGCAGATCTGCTTCAACGTCACCGACAGCCATCGCACCCCCAATGCCTACACGGCGCCGTAAGAGAGGTGGTACTTCATATCTCCTCAACTTTTTGATCTCAACCAGAAAATAGATCTTAACTTGGTTACTCTACTTTCTTTTCAGCTCTTAGAATTTAATTCTTAGTTTGAAGCAAACAATGGATGCTAAATATCATTTCTCCGGTTTGCAGCTTCAAATCTGCCATGGCACAGCCATAATATGGTTTAATTGATCATGCTTAGGGTTTAATTGATCATGTTGGTTCCGTGGTGGTTTCGTTAATAGAAATCGGAGGGGAAACCCTCTTTTGCTAAAAAATATGCTTAGAGTTTCCCCCTTTTATGATCACTATACAATCAGAATACGTGCTTCGTGTCATAATAACACTGCTCCACCCATCAAGCTAAACAAGCTTAGATGTTCAAATACGAATATGATATTATTAAAAGAGAGTTGTTTAATTGGTCAGCTAAATGTTCCTAAATTGTTTTTGAAAATGCATGTTCGCCGCTCGGGGGTGTATCTCTACAGGGTGCCCACGGTGGGCCGGCCCACCCTAGGATTTTGGGTCATCCCAGGCCCCGATTCCCCTCTGTTCTGCTGCGTGCTTTCGATCTCTACTCGCTCCCAACCGCCTGCCTCGCCGGCGACTTGCCGTCCCCGGACGGCATGACTCTAGGAGGAGACGCTGGACTAACAGGAGGCCAGGAGCCGCTCGCCCAACAGCGTCACCGTTGCCCGGGCGCGCCGCTGTGCCTACCTTTCCAGTCAGTTCAGGGCTCAGGCGTGTAGCACCCACCAAGCCAACCCGATTTATCCCGAGATACGTTCTCAATGCTCAGCAGCCACTCCTCATCACCCATTTTCTAATTGATTCATTACTCATTAGGCAGGATTGTCATTAGGGTTTGTTGTGTGCTCAGTGCTACCTACACTTAATGGTTCAGATGTATTTCGGTAATCTTTAGTACCTCTAAAGTTCA
The DNA here is from genome assembly GCF_018294505.1 of Triticum aestivum. Lineage (NCBI taxonomy): Eukaryota > Viridiplantae > Streptophyta > Magnoliopsida > Poales > Poaceae > Triticum > Triticum aestivum. The sequence goes on along the minus strand of NC_057795.1, from coordinate 655,713,210 downwards.
CAGGGTTTTCAAAATTCCGGCCCTTGGAACAGAAACTAGTCATTTTGGATTGTTGGTCATAGTGACATTGACCCAGATTACTACTGCAAGCCAGGTTTGTTGACAATTTTACTTGTCTTTCTTACTCATTCGATATAATATCCAATTATTCACATCGATTAGTTGCAAGCAATAAGTGCTAGACAAACTTCTTCATTCAGATTTTGGACGGTCTCTTACTGCAGTTACAATTCTGCATACTTGTCCTAATAAGCTCACAAGTAAATGATTGATTCACTACATCTATGCTTGCCTTGTCATACTTGTTCTCAATATTCTTTTAGGGTGGACCACCCTGTTTCTAAACACTGGTACCGTAGACATGAGTGAATAGTATTTCTCTATGTGATCTCTTCCATCATGTGTGGGTAACGAACACTGCATTGTATAGAAAGGAAGTGTCACTTCCAGCTTTTACATAGGTTTCGATCTTTTACATGGAATACAATCTGCCTACTTGCTTTGTGTCGCACTACCAACGCTCCACCCTTGAAGCTAAACATTACGCCAATCATAATTGCTTAGTTTATTTGTTCAAATACGAATTTCATATGATTCTAATGTTCCTACTTCAGTTTTGAAATGTGTGCCTGCTTGTTATAGAGACATAAGGGGTTTGTATTTCTGTGTGTGGTCTGGTCAGCACGGTTGGAGAGGTGAACTTTGCATATGCAGGGGTTTATAGGGAGACACTCTCCGAGTTGAATCCGCAATGCATTCCATAGATAATCTGACTACTTTTTATGTTTTCATGAATCTCAGATTCCGAACAGCATCATAATGATTATGAGCTTGCGCGCATGAAAAGAATAAAGCAGAACAATGACATGTCTGTCAAACTTGGCATTAAGGGACTAAAATCAAGTCTGGATGCAATGCAATGCAAACGCTCTCCACCTACAGATTCATGCTCAGAATATGATCCTAACAGTGATTCTGAGCTAGAGGGAGACCTAAGTCAATGTAGCTCCCTAGTGGAGGAGTGCGGGGAAGATGCCCTATCTTATTCACCCATCAAGGTACTTGCTCTAACTTTCCATGGTTACATTGCTCGCACATATCTTGCAACTGATGCTTTGCATTGCTTGTACTTTGTTGAACTGCCATTAGCTTAGTTTACACATCGTGTATGTGAATACGCCCTGCCTATCCATTTTCAGTACATATTCCATCTGTCATCATACCATATTTATCCATTCAAATGCTATTCTTGTGTATCAGACATTCAAAAGGAAGAGGGCGATTGCTGATCGTGGAGGAGCACAAGCAAAGTATTTGGAAAAGGTAGTGGCACCTGATAAATCAAATAGCCCATTAGGTGTAGTTGCAATATCACCTGACCCACAAAATACCCCAACTCTAGCAGACTCTAGCCCTACTCACTGGTCATTTCTGATGCCCCAACTCAGCAGACCCCAACTGCAGCAAACAGTATGATTATGCCAGTTGACATAGCACCAGCTGTACGATGCAAAACCCCCATTCCAGCAAAGAGTACACCAAATCCAGTTGCCAAATCTCTTTTCGAACCAGAGAGAGCCCCAATTGCAGCAAATAGGACCCCTGTTCCATTTCTTCCCACTTTAGAAGATGAAGCTTATGTTGTTGTCAGGAACTTTGTGCGCATCTTTCCTTCATGGAAAGATTATACCGCAGACACAGAACAATTTCCAGTCTTCCTCCGCAACTTACGCGTAGGTAATGTACTAATGTTATTCATGGTCATTACTGCATATGTTTCTGCTGACAGAAGACACAAGATTTCATTCTTTTAAATAGGCGAGGAGCAAACTGGATTGTGATGACGAGCAAGAGTTGGTTGTGCTTTTCAAGCACTCGTTTATGAAGCATCGTTCCTACCTGAGGCAAGCGCACTTCAAAGGCAAGCCTCTGAACGAAATTTCTGTAAAGTCTCTGGTGCTACATTTATCCGACGGTGACTGGAATAATCTTGTTACACATTGGTCTCGGCTGCAGCGTAAGGTACTGTCTATGATATCACATCACAATTTGAACTACATTTCTGCATTTGCCTTAATGTCTCACTAGTACGAAAACTGTTAGCAGAAGAACATTCGTTCTCAAGGGACCACAGAATGTCGCAACTATACTGCACACTGCATTGCTCTTGTGAGTACCTCTTGCCCTGTATGACCATACTTACTTTCATAGCTATTTGATTATGTAGCATCACTGCACATGTTAGTCTCGTAATCGTCCATTTGGTGGACATTATAAGATCCGTATGGACTCTTACACAAGTTTAGAATCAACCCAATGCTTTTGAAGAGGTTTAGCTCTGCAGTCCTCTTGTAAGGACTGAACGCGGTCTATCAGTGTACTACATTAACAGCTACTCCCTCCGTCCCATAATATAAGAACGTTTTGTACAGTACACCAGTGTTCAAAACACTCTTGTATTATGGGAAGAGGGATTGGTTCATTTTGTAGCATTCTGCATCTTATCTCCCTCGCCCACCATTTACTAAAAAAGATTAGATCTATATTTAATCTTACCAACAAGTAGAATACACAGACAATGCCAGTGTAGAAGTGTAGCCCATTGCTCTTGTCAGTACATTTTGTCCTGTAACGCTTATACTTCCAGGGATTGGTAGTTGATTATGTAGCATCAATCTGCATCTTATCTTCATTATCCTCTATCCCTTCTAGTATTATCATATCTATAATTACTCTCTACAAAATTTAGAGTACAGGCAATGCTTATGAAGAAGATTCTGTGCTGAAATTCTTGAGTTATCCTTCCCTTGACATGGAGAAGGGCATTATAAAGCCGGTGTTAACTGTTAATGTAAGTCAGTCCTTCTAAAGCCTTTATCCTCAACTGCTGTTTAATTTGCTCATACTCCCTACTACTGTTTAGTTTGCTGTTTCTACCAAAATGCATGTTCGTAAGAACCGTAAGTTCTAAGTTTTACTTGTAAAACCAAATTTCTTATTCATACCATGCACATTACTTAACACTCCCTATATGTATGCTTGGTTTTGTGGATCTATAATCCAGTGTGTGGTGAAGCAGCCCACGTTTGCACCTTGTCATCTCCTGTTTTATCTTACTGATGTGGCTGATGATATGAACAACATGCCATGCACATTATCCAAAATAGATACAATGATTTTCTTTGCCCTTCATCTATGCTTGTTATGTTGACATGGTAATCCAATTGTGTGGTGAAGCTCCCTGCATTATGAACAATGCCAAATTATGCTATTGATATTTTGAACTTACTCTTTATTTTCTAATTTTAAATTGGATAAAATTTACAGAACATCTATCACCTTTGTTTATACACGTGCAAAACCTGTCATCTCTTTGCTTTGTTTCAGGGTGATATGCCTGATGGCATGCACAAGTCTGCTGAAGGCTGTGAGACAAACCCAACATATATTGCAGCAAAGAAGGCAAAACATCTTGAAGATAGCAAGACAACCCCAAAGTCTTGTCTTGATGCAGTGTTCAAGTTACTTGAGACTAACGGTCAGACAAGCTCATAGAATTCGTTGTCTGAATCAGTTCGACTTCTTCAGTCCCAAGTTCTAGCAGAAAGGCATTCTGCAACTCAACTTCGACTTGAAGTCCTATCTCTAAGAAAGATTGCGGAGAACACCAATGAGAACCTCATCGCTAAACAGCTACACCTGGAAGCTATGACCGACATGCTAGGCCGGTCTCATAGCCTTGCTCAGTAGCTTGCATAGCAGTTCCCCCGCAAGGCTAACCTTTCTTGAACTGTCTTGGAAGTGGTCTCGGTTCAGTATTATTTTGTTATGCTGCAATGGTGCCCAGTTTTTGTAATGTGCTTCTTTGTTGCGCTTTATGATCACTGGTGGCGAACTTCGATGCCCAGTGGATGTAATATACCTTAAATCATTTATTGTATAGTGTAGGTTTATTCTTAGTTACTATGCCGTAATTTCTTTATTGTATAGAGTAGGTTTGTTCTTAATTCCTACTAGTTACTGCCATCATTCGCTATCTGAAAAAAAATCAGATGTAGTCGACCGGGCCGAAACATTCGACTCTAACGGGCCAGGTTTTTAGTGGGCCACAATTGGGCCGGCCTGCGTCTTTCTTGGGCCCGAATGATTGGGGCCTTCACACATTGCGCCAGGCCCAAACTTACACCAGCCTATATTTTAGTTGGGCCTTTTGTCGACCCAGCACTTAGTTTGGCCTAGGTAGCGTTGGGCCATTAGCAGGCTGAATATTGTACTGGCCTGTTACGGCCGAGATGAAACCACGGGCCTTTAACAGGCCAAAATGCATGTTGGACCTCAATTTTCACTAGTCGTCGATGGGCCTTCAGTAGGCCGAAATGTAGACCGGGCCGTTATGGGGCCAGTTAGCTCATGGGCTGTTACCAAGCCAAAACATATCTCGAGCCTTAGTTGGCCCACTGATATCATGGGCCTTTAAGAGGCCGAAAGCTTAGTACAAGCATCAACGGGCCGGATATTACGCGACATGCCTTTAACAGGCCCAAAGTCACGTTGGGCTTAACTGTTGCCACCTTTAGCACATGCCGTTAGTGGGCCGGATGTCCCGTTGGACCATATATGGCCCATGGGCAGCACAGGCCATTCCTAGGCCGAAAGTCACAGTGGGCTGAAATTGGCCCATGTCTACATCAGGCCTCTAACAGGCTGAAAGTCACTGGGCTGTAGTTGGGCCCGAATATTCGGCGAACAATTAACGGGACAGATCTGGCTTCGCGCCGCAAATGGGCCCAAATATTGGGTGAACAATTAACGGGCCAGATCTGGCTTCGGGCCGTAAATGGGCCGAAATAATGGGCGAACAATTAACGGGCTAGATCTGGTTTTGGGCCGTAAATGGGCCTTTATTAAGCAGGTCATTATTGGGCTGGCCCACTAGTACCTGATTAAGTTCTATGGGCCTTTGACTGGGCCGACCTTTTTAACCTATATGGGCCTCTGTTGGGCCCAACCACGTGTCGACGTACCATAGGCATGTCTCCTCCAATGGACGGGCGACATCTGGCCCACTGACGAGCTGACAGGTGTTCCCTTCGGCCAATCAGAATTTTACATGTGGAAATTTCCCACTGGTCAGGGCTGTTAACGGGTTATCGGATCCAAAATCCGACCCAATAGCTTAACGACGTTCCGTTATGGTGGATGCCACGTGTCGGTCACCCTTGACGAAAGCACTTCTGTGACGCGCGATTTATCGTCATGGAAGTGGACACTTCCGTGATGATAATTTTGGTAATGTCATGGAACACTTCTACGACAGCACATGTATGACTATCTTGATTCTGTCATAAATTTGTCATGGATGTACATGCATGACAAAAAACGCGACCTACTGTGACAAACACGTATCATCACGGAAGTGTATTTTTTTGTAGTGTATTACACTTTCCGCTCCTGCCTTCTTTAACTTTCAGGGAAATGGGAGATATTGTATAACTAGAGAGGAGGCAAACGAATATGAGAGAACAGCGGAGGCCGGTCGCCTCCAGCAAGCAGCTCGCCAGGCGATAGCTGCTGCGGCACAGTACGACCCCAACTATGATTTCGGATATCATCTGGGCCAGTGGTGGCCCTAGACCAATTTAGGCCAAAAGCCTAATCTTGGGGGAGCACGTATTTCTCACCGACATTACATTCATGTTCACGCGCTCATTCTAGTTGTCGGTGTTCATACTTTTTCATTGTATTATCCATGCTAGTTTATTTTCTTGCTTCCTTCTTGTGTGTTTGAAAAACTTTGAGAAAAACCAAAAAATTAGTTGTAGCTTCTAGCTAGTTTACTTTTCATGCTTGTAGTAGTAGTATTAAAAAGATAATCCAAAAAGATTTCTCGTTCTTCTTTTGCTTGTTGGGAGCTTTCCCGTGTAAATTGTTTTTCTCGTTCTTGTTTTACTTTCTTCAGAAAAACAAAAACTCCAAAACCATTTCAGTGTGTTTCTTTGAAATTCTTTTCTTTTCTTTGGGGGTCGAGAGGAGAAGACCACGATGAAATTGTTGAGTGGCTCTCATATGCATTATAGTTGATCTAACAAAGAGCCCATGTTACCTTGTCTTCTTCTTTGAATAAATGTTTACAGATTCCAGCTTAGTCCAATGCACATGCACTATTATTATTATCCACACCGTTCGGTCATGCAAGTGAAAGGCAACAATGGCGATATATGATGAAATGGTTGAGATGAGGAAAAGCTAGTATGAACTCGACCTATCTTGTTTATCTAAATATGATTAGTTCGTCATTCCTGATTTAGCTTATTATGAATGAAACATGTTTGCAATGACAATTAGAGATTATAGTTACTCATGCCATGCTCGATTAGCTAGGAGTTTATAATGGTTTACCTTGTGTACCAACATGCTATTAAAATGGTTGTGATGTAGTATGATAGGATGATATCCAACTTTGAATGATTCGAGTGGCTTGACTTGGCACATGTTCACACATGTAGTTGAAACAAAATCAACATAGCCTCCACGATATTTATGTTCATGGTGATTTATATCCTACTCATGCTTGCACTCATTATTGGTTAATCTCAATGCATGTTCATGACTGTTGTCACTCTCTAGTTGGTCGCTTCCCAGTCTCTTTCTAGCCTTCACTTTTACTAAACGGGAATATTGCTTGTGCATCCACTTCCATAAACCCCAAAGTTGTTCCATATGAGTCCACCATACCTACCTATATGCAGTATTTACCTGCCGTTCCAAGTAAATTTGCATGTGCCAAACTCTAAACCTTCAAATGAAATTCTGTTTTGTATGCTCGAATCGCTCATGTAGCATCTAGGGATGTCTATATCTTCCATACTAGGTGGGTTATTCTCACGATGAGTGGGCTCCGCTCATCATTCACGAGAAAATGGCCGGTAATCGGGATGCCCAGTCCCATGCTCAAATCAAATAAAAATAATTGCAAATAGAACTCCCCTAGGATTGTTGTTAGTTGGACGGTACCCGTTGTTTTAGACCAACCGTGGAATGTGCTTGTTGGTGGTGAGGGAGTGTAAACTTTACCATTCTGTTTGGGAACTGCCTATAATGTATGTAGCATGGAAGATACCGAGATCTCTTGGTTGTTATGTTGACAATGAAAGCATTCCGCTCAAAATATTATTTACCTCTGTTTCAAAAACTCGAGCTCTAGCACCTCTGCAAATCCCTGCTTCCCTCTGCGAAGGGCCTATCTATTTACTTTTATGCTGAGTCATCATCCTCATATAAAAGACACCAGTTAGAGAGCACCACCGTCATTTGTATGCATTGTTATTATTTGATATTGAGTATGACTATGACTGGATCTATTTTGCCATGAATTACAATGTCTAGTCAATCCTTAATCTTCTGGGGTGCTCTGCATTTATGTTTTGCGGTCTTAGAAAGGGCTAGCAAGATACCATCTTGTTATATCGTATCATGATTGTTTTAAGAAAGTGTTGTCATCTGAGATTTATTATTATTACTCGCTAGTTGATTATGCTATTGATATGAGTAAATGTGAGACCTAAATGTTATTGTGAATATGGTTAGTTCATAATCTTTACTGAAAACTTGAATGCTGGCTTTACATTTTTGCAACAACAAGATCAAACAGAGTTTATAATTTTTTTTCTTTATCACTTTCAGTTTGTCAATTAAACTAGCATGGATAATACAATGAAAGAGTATGAGCACCGACAACTAGAATAGTGTGTGAACATGAATATGAAGTCGGTGAGAAATACGTACTCCCACAAGCTTAGGCTTTTGGCCTAAGTTGGTCTAATGCCAAGGATAGCCTGGCTGATATCCAAAGTTATAACTGGGGTCGTACTGAGATGCATCAACCAATGCATCCTGAGCTGTGGCATGTTGACGAGCTGCCTCCGCTCTCCCCTCGTGTTCAGCTGCCTCCTCCCTAGTAACAATATATCTTTGTTTTGCCTGGTAATCAAAAAGGGAAGGAGCAGGGAGAGTAACATGGACAGCGCGATGTCTGTCAAAGATTAGTCGATACTGGAGGAATTGTTCATTCCTCACAAGAAAACGGTGCCTGACCATCGCGTCATAATCTAAATAAGCAGGAGGCAACTCCATATCCTCCTCTCGTGGAGATATACCAAGATAATTAGCAACACTGGTCGCATAAATCCCTCCAAATAAATCTCCAGACATACCATTATTATGCAACCTACGTGCAACTATTGCCCCCAAGTTATAATCTTTATTACCTAATACCGCACTCTTGAGGACACAAAGATCAGGGACACACATGTGACATGCTTCATCTTTACCGTTATGCATCTACCAATGAAGAGAGCAAAATAATGTATAGCAGGAAAATGAATGCTCCCTATGGTAGCTTGTGCTATGTCCCTAGATTCTTCCACAGTAATACTAGCAAGAAAGTCTTTATATTCAGATTTGTGGGGTTCATGAACATTGCCCCACTGGGGGAGTTTGTAGGCAGTAGTGAAATCTTCTAGGTCCATGGTATAAGATTCATCATAAATATCAAACAGGACATTCTGAGAATTACGCGAAGATGTAAATTTAAATCTTCTCACGAATGAATCAGTCAATTGGTAGTACTGAGGACACTTATCTTATATGAAGTCCTCAAGATCAGCATTACGCACATATGCGTCAGATTCATCCTCAATGCCTGCATTGACCATAAAATCCTCTGACGGCCACTCACAAGCCCGCACTTCAGCTTCCCTTGGTGGTTCATCGTCTTGCTCGCGCATAGCACGCCTAGGTCCTCTCTTAGTTGAGGAACCACCTTGGTACATTATCCTGGACATATTTCTTTCTCTGAAAAATTTCTGAAATTTTTAGTAACTTCAAAATAAAAGTGAATCAAACGAAACAAGATTGGTAGCAACTACTCCCACAAGTGCCTAGAGCCTATATCATGCATTAGAATTACTTGGGACCTCATAAATTTGACATGCAAGCTCAAGAGCAGGGTCACTCATGCAGCAAAAATTTGCAATGAATAAAGCGCTAGAACAAAAACTAATTGGACCAATGGAGGAGTTACATACCAAGCAACAATCTCCCAAAGCAGTTTTATGAATGGAGCTTTGAGCAAGGAGATCGAAAATCGCAACAAAATGAGCTAGAACTCGTGCTTGAGCTGGATGGGGATTTTTTTGGGAGGAAGATGGAGTGTGTGGGTGCAGGAATAAGTGGAGGGGGGCCACCGTGGGCCCACAAGACTGGGGGCGCCCCCAGGGGGTGTGGGCGCGCCCTCCACCCTCATGGCCAGGTGCTTGCCCCCCTGCAGTGTTCTTAGTGCCTAAAATCCTCAAATATTTCATAAAAATCATACTAAATTTGCAAGGCATTTGGAGCACTTTTATTTTCGGGATATTTTTTATTGCACGGATAATTCAGAAAACAGATAGATAATACTAATTTTGCTTTATTTATTGTAAATAACAGAAAGTAAAAAGAGGGTACAGAAGGTCGTGCCTTCTAATTTCATACATATCATGATCATCAAAATGAATCCACTAACAAGGTTGATCAAGTCTTGTTAACAAACTCATGCCGAATAACACGGAACCGAAGAAATTTTGAATAACACTAGGTTACCTCAACGGGGATATGAACATCCCCAACAATAAGAATATCACACTTTTTCTTGACAGTAGGAAGAGGAAATTCAAAACCTCCAATAATGATAGTTGGAATTTTTCCAATTGAGTTGATGCTATGAACTTGAGGTTGTTTCCTCGGAAAGTGTACCATATGCTCATTACCATTAACATGAAAAGTGACATTGCCTTTGTTGCAATCAATAACAACCCCTGTAGTATTCAAAAAGGGTCTACCAAGGATAATCGACATACTATCGTCCTCGGGAATATCAAGAATAACAAAGTCCGTTAAGATAGTGACATTTGCAACCACAACAGGCACACACAAATACCGACATGTATAGCAGTTGATTTATCAGCCATTTGCAAAGATATTTCAGTAGGTGTCAACTTATTCAATTCAAGTCTACAATATAAAGAGAGAGGCATAACACTAACACCGGCTCCAAGATCACATAAAGCAGTTCTAACATAATTTCTTTTAATGGAGCATGGTATAGTTGGCACACCCGGACCTCCAAGTTTCTTTGGTATTCCACCCTTAAAAGTGTAATTAGCAAGCATGGTGGAAATTTCAGCTTCCGGCATCTTTCTTTTATTTGTGATGATATCCTTCAGCTTCCGGTATCTTTCATATATTTAGCATAAGGATTTACTTTAAGCATATCAGTTAAGCGCATACGTAAGAAGATAGGTCTAATCATTTCAGCAAAGTGCTCAAAATCCTCATCATCCTTTGTCTTGGATGGTTTAGGAGGAAAGGGCATGGGTTTCTGAACCCATGGTTCTCTGTCTCTACTGTGCTTCCTAGCAACAAAGTCTCTTTTATCATAACGTTGATTCTTTGATTGTGGGTTATCAAGATCAACAGCAGGTTCAATCTCTACATCATTATTTTTGCTAGGTTGAGCATCAACATGAACATTATCATTAACATTATCACTAGGTTCATGTTCATCACCTGATTGTGTTTCAACATCAAAAATAGAAATATCATTGGGATTCTCAAGTGTGTCCATAACAGGTTCACTAGAAGCATGCAAAGTCCTATCACTTTTCTTTTTCTTCTTTTTAGAAGAACTAGGTGCCTCTAAATTATTTCTCTGAGAATCTTGCTCGATTCTCTTAGGGTGGCCTTTAGGATACAAAGGTTCCTGAGTCATTCTACTAAGTCTAGTAGCCACTCTAACAGCAAAATCATGTTTATTATTTAATTCATCAAGCAAATCACTTTGAGCTTTAAGTACTTGCCCAGCTTGAGTGGTAACCATAGAAGCATATTTGCTAATGAGTTTAAGTTCACCTTTCACTACTGGAATCAGGGAATTTGCCGTCTGCCATAGCTTTGCCGTCAGCTAGAGGACGACAAAGAAGGTCTTTGCCATCAGCTACCAAGAAGCAGACGGCAAACAACTGGCAGACGGCAAAGAAGGTCTTTGCCATCGGCCATTTCTTTGCCGTCCGCTGGCTGACGACAAAAAGGGAGGTGGAACCTGTTGGAAATATGCCCTAGAGGCAATAATAAATTAGTTATTATTATATTTCCTTGTTCATGATAATCGTTTATTATCCATGCTATAATTGTATTGATAGGAAACTCAGATACATGTGTGGATACATAGACAACACCATGTCCCTAGTAAGCCTCTAGTTGACTAGCTCGTTGATCAATAGATGGTTACGGTTTCCTGACCATGGACATTGGATGTCGTTGATGACGGGATCACATCATTAGGAGAATGATGTGATGGACAAGACCCAATCCTAAGCCTAGCACAGAGATCGTGTAGTTCGTATGCTAAAGTTTTTCTAATGTCAAGTATCTTTTCCTTAGACCATGAGATTGTGCAACTCCCGAATACCGTAGGAATGCTTTGGGTGTACCAAACGTCACAACGTAACTGGGTGACTATAAAGGTGCACTACAGGTATCTTCGAAAGTGTCTGTTGGGTTGGCACGAATCGAGACTGGGATTTGTCACTCCGTGTAAACGGAGAGGTATCTCTGGGCCCACTAGGTAGGACATCATCATAATGTGCACAATGTGATCAAAGGGTTGATCACGAGATGATGTGTTACGGAACGAGTAAAGAGACTTGCCGGTAACGAGATTGAACAAGGTATCGGTATACCGGCGATCGAATCTCGGGCAAGTACAATACCGTTAGACAAAGGGAATTGTATATGGGATCGATTGAGTCCTTGACATCGTGGTTCATCTGATGAGATCATCGTGGAACATGTGGGAGGCAACATGGGTATCCAGATCCTGCTGTTGGTTATTGACCGGAGAACGTCTCGGTCATATCTGCATGGTTCCCGAACCCGTAGGGTCTACACACTTAAGGTTCGATGACGCTAGGGTTATAAAGGAAGTTTGTATGTGGTTACGAATGTTGTTCGGAGTCTCGGATGAGATCCCGGACATCACGAGGAGTTCCGGAATGGTCCGGAGGTAAAGATTTAAATATGGGAAGTCCTGTTTTGGTCACCGGAAAAGTTTCGGGTTTTATCGGTAACGTATCAGGACCACCGAGAGGGTCCCGGAGGTCCACCAAGTGGGGCCACCATCCCCGGAGGGCAGCATGGGCCAAGTGTGGGAGGGGACCAGCCCCAGGTGGGCTGGTGCGTCCCCCCACAAGGGCCCAAGGCGCCTAGGGTTTGGGGAGGGGGCGCCCCACCTTGCTTGGGGGGCAAGTTTCCCCCTCTCCCCCCTTGGCCGCCCCCCTGATGGGATCTAGGGCTGGCCGCCGCCCCTAGGGGGTGGTAACCTAGGTGGGGAAGCAGGCCCCTCTCCCCCTATATATAGTGGAGGAAAAGGTGCAGCCCAACACATGAAGTTCTTCTCCTGTTGGCGCAGCCCTACCTCTCTTTCTCCTCATATCTCGCGGTGCTTGGCGAAGCCCTGCAGGATTGCCACGCTCCTCCATCACCACCACGCCGTTGTGATGCTACTAGATGGAGTCTTCCTCAACCTCTCCATCTCTCCTTGCTGGATCAAGGCATGGGAGACGTCACCGGGTTGTACGTGTGTTGAACGCGGAGGTGCCGTCCGTTCGGCACTAGGATCTCCGGTGATTTGGATCACGACGAGTACGACTCCTTCAACCCCGTTCTCTTGAACGCTTCCACTTAGAGATCTACAAGGGTATGTAGATGCACTCTCCTTCCCCTCGTTGCTAGTTTCTCCATAGATAGATCTTGGTGACTCACAGGAAAATTTTGAATTTCTGCTACGTTCCCCTACAGTGGCATCATGAGCTAGGTCTATTGCGTAGATTCTTTGCACGAGTAGAACACAAAGTAGTTGTGGGTGTTGATTTTGTTCAATATGCTTACCGTTACTAGTCCAATCTTGTTTCGACGGTATTGTGGGATGAAGCGGCCCGTACCGACCTTACACGTACTCTTACGTGAGACAGGTTCCACCGACTGACATGCACTTGGTGCATAAGGTGGCTAGCGGGTGCCAGTCTCTCCCACTTTAGTCGGAATGGATTCGATGAAAAGGGTCCTTATGAAGGGTAAATAGCAATTGGCATATCATGTTGTGGTTTTGTGTAGGTAAGAAACGTTCTTGCTAGAAACCCATAGCAGCCACGTAAAACATGCAAACAACAACTAGAGGACGTCTAACTTGTTTTTGCAGGGTATGCTATGTGATGTGATATGGCCAAGAAGAATGTGATGAATGATATGTGATGTATGAGATTGATCATGTTCTTGTAATAGGAATCACGACTTGCATGTCGATGAGTATGACAACCGGCGGGAGCCATAGGAGTTGTCTTAATTTATTGTATGACCTGCGTGTCATTAAACAACGCCATGTAATTACTTTACTTTATTGCTAACCGGTAGCCATAGTAGTAGAAGTAATAGTTGGCGAGACAACTTCATGAAGACACGATGATGGATATCATGATGATGGAGATCATGGTGTCATGCCGGTGATGATGATGATCATGGAGCCCCGAAGATGGAGATCGAAAGGAGCAAAATGATATTGGCCATATCATGTCACTATTTGATTGCATGTGATGTTTATCATGTTTATGCATCTTATTTGCTTAGAATGACAGTAGTAAATAAGATGATCCCTCATTAAAATTTTAAGAAAGTGTTCCCCCTAACTGTGCACTGTTGCGAAAGTTCGTCGTTTTGAAGCACCACGTGATGATCGGGTGTGATAGATTCTTACGTTCACATACAACGGGTGTAAGCCAGATTTACACACGCGAAACACTTAGGTTGACTTGACAAGCCTAGCATGTATAGACATGGCCTCGGAACATAAGAGACCGAAAGGTCGAGCATGAGTCGTATAGTAGATACGATCAACATGAAGATGTTCACCGATGATGACTAGTCCGTCTCACGTGATGATCGGACACGGCCTAGTTGACTCGGATCATGTAATCACTTAGATGACTAGAGGGATGTCTATCTGAGTGGGAGTTCATAATATGAACTTAATTATCCTGAACATAGTCGAAAACCCTTTTTGCAAATTATGTCGTAAGCTCGCGCTTTAGTTCTACTGTTTTAGATATGTTCCTAGAGAAAATATAGTTGGAAGTTGACAGTAGCGATTATGCGATTAGTAGAAAGTTTATGTCCTTAATGCACCGCTCAGTGTGCAGAACCCCAAACGTCGTCTGTGGATGTTGCGAACATCGGACATACACGTTTTTGATAACCACGTGATAGTTCAGTTAAATGGTTTGGAGAAGAGGCACCAAAGACGTTTTTCGAAACATCGCGAAACATATGAGATGTTTCAAGGGCTGAAATTGGGATTTCAGGCTCGTGCCCACGTCAAGAGGTATAAGACCTCCGACGATTTTCTTAGCCTGCAAACTAAGGGAGAAAAGCTCAATCGTTGAGCTTGTGCTCAGATTGTCTGAGTGCAACAATCACTTGAATCGAGTGGGAGTTGATCTTCCAGATGAGGTAGTGATGTTTCTCCAAAGTCATTGCCACCAAGCTGCTAGAGCTTCGTGATGAACTATAACATATCAGGGATATATATGATGATCCTTGAGGTATTCGCGATGTTTGACACCGCAAAAGTAGAAATCAAGAAGGAGCATCAATTGTTGATGGTTGGTGAAACCACTAGTTTCAAGAAGGGCAAGGGCAAGAAGGGATACTTCATGAAATAGCAAATCAGCTGTTGCTCTAGTGAAGAAACCCAAGGTTGGACCCAAACCCGAGACTAAGTGCTTCTGTAATAAGGGGAACAACCACTGGAGCAGCATTACCCTAGATACTTGGTAGATGAGAAGGCTGGCAAGGTCGATAGAAGTATATTGGATATACATTATGTTAATATGTACTTTACTAGTACTCCTAGTAGCACCAGGGTATTAAGATACCGGTTTGGTTACTAAGTGTTAGTAACTCGAAATAAAAGAGCTACGGAATAAACGGAGACTAGCTAAAGGTGAGCTGACGATATGTGTTGGAAGTGCTTCCAAGTTTGATGTGATCAAACATCGCATGCTCCCTCTACCATCAAGATTAGTATTAAACCTGAATAATTGTCATTTGGTGTTTGCGTTGAGCATAGACATGATTGGATTATGTCTATCGCAATATGGTTATTCATTTAAGGAGAATAATGGTTACTATATTTATTTGAATAATACCTTCAATGGTCTTGCACCTAAAGGAATGGTTTATTGAATCTCGATCGTAGTGATACACATTTTCATGCCAAAAGATATAAGATAGTAATAATAGTACCACTTACTTGTGGTACTGCCATGTAAGTCACATTGGTATAAAACGCATGAAGAAGCTCCATGTTGATGGATCTTTGGACTCACTCGTTTTTGAAAAGTTTGAGACATGCGAACCATGTCTATTGGTGTATACACATGAAGAAACTCCATGCAGATGGATCGTTTGGACTCACTTGATTTTGAATCACTTGAGATATGCAAATCATACCACATGGGCAAAATGACTGAAAATCCTTGGTTTCAGTAAGATGGAACAAGAAATCAACTTGTTGGAAGTAATACATTTTGATGTATGCAGTCCAATGAGTGCTGAGGCACGTAGTGGATATCGTTATGTTCTTACTTCATGGATGATTTGAGTAGATACTGAGTATATTTACTTGATGAATCACAAGTCTGAATTATTGAATGGTTCAAGTAATTTCAGAGTGAAGTTGAAGATCATCGTGACAAGAGGATAAAATGTCTATGATATTATCATAGAGATGAGTATCTGAATTACGAGCTTTGGCACGCAATTAAGACATTGTGGAAATTGTTTCACAATTAATACCGCCTGGAACACCATAGTGTGAAGGTGTGTCCGAACATCATAGTTGCACCCTATTGGATATGGTGCGTACCATGATGTCTCTTATCGAATTACCACTATCATTCATGGGTTATGCATTAGAGACAACCGCACTCACTTTAATAGGGTACCACGTAATTCCATTGAGACGACACCGTTTGGAGAAACCTAAGTTGTCGTTCCTTAAAAGTTTGGGGCTGCGACGCTTATGTGAAAAAGTTTCAGGTTGATAAGCTCGAACCCAAAGCGGATAAAAATGCATCTTCATAGGACACCCAAAACAGTTGGGTATACCTCCTAATTTAGATCCGAAAGCAATAGGGATTGTTTCTTGAATCGGGTCCTTTCTCGAGGAAAGGTTTGTCTCGAGAATTGAGTGGGAGGATGGTGGAGACTTGATGAGGTTATTGAACCGTCACTTCAACAAGTATGTAGCAGGGCACAAGAAGTTGTTCCTGTGGCACCTACACCAATTGAAGTAGAAGCTTATGATAGTGTTCATGAAGTTTTGGATCAAGTCACTACCATACCTCGTAGGGTGACAAGGATGCGTACTACTTCAGAGTGGTACAATAATCCTGTCTTGAAGGTCATGTTGCTAGACACCAATAAACCTATGAGCTATGGAGAAGCGATGGTGGGCCCAAATTCTGACAAATGGTTAGAAGCCATGAAATCCGAGATAGGATCCATGTATCAGAACAAAGCATGGAATTTGGTGGACTTGCCCGATGATCGGCAAGCCATCGAAGTTTTGTCGATCCTAAGGATGCTAAAAGGTATGCTAGCTCCAGCGATCCTTCCATGAACTGGAGTAAGCATCTCGGAGTTGGAATATGCACTTTGATAAGATGATCAAAGATTTTGGGTTTATACAAAGTTTATGAGAAACTTGTATTTCCAAAGAAGTGAGTGGGAGCACTATAGAATTTCTGATGAGTATATGTTGTTGACATATTGTTGATCAGAAATGATGTAGAATTTCTGGAAACCATATAGGGTTATTTGAAAGGTGTTCTTCAATAGAAAACCTGGATTAAGCTACTTGAACATTGAACATCAAGATCTATGAGGATAGATAAAAAACGCTTAATGGTACTTTCAAATGAGCACGTACCTTGACATGATCTTGAAGGTGTTCAAGATGGATCAGTCAAAGAAGGAGTTCTTGCCTGAGTTGTAAGGTACGAAGTTAAGACTTAAAGCTCGACCACGGCAGAAAAGAGAAAGGACGAAGGTCGTCCCCTATGCTTTAGACGTAGGCTCTACAGTATGCTATGCTAAGTACCGCACCTGATGTGTGCCTTGCCACATGTTTGGCAAGAGGGTACAAAGGTGATCAAGGAGTGGATCACCAGATAGCGGTCAAAATTATCCTTAGAGGAATAAGGATTTGTTTCTCGATTATGGAGGTGATAAAGAGTTCGGCGTAAAGGGTTACGACGATGCAAGCTTTAACACCTATCCGAATGACTCTGAGTAGCAAACCGGATACGTATAGTGGAGCGACCATTTGGAATAGCTCCAAGTGGAGCGTGGAAGCAGCATTTACAATATGACCTAGAGATTTGCAAAGTACATACGGATCTGAATGTTGCAGACCCGTTGACTAAAACTTCTCTCACAAGCAAAACATGATCAAACTCCAGAACTCATTGAGTCTTAATCACATGATGATGTGAACTAGTAAACTCTTTGGATGTTGGTCACATGGCGATGTGACGTGTGAGTGTTAATCACATGATGATGTGAACTAGATTATTGACTCTAGTGCAAGTGGGAGACTGTTGGAAATATGCCCTAGAGGCAATAATAAATTAGTTATTATTATATTTCCTTGTTCATGATAATCGTTTATTATCCATGCTATAATTGTATTGATAGGAAGCTCAGATACATGTGTGGATACATAGACAACACCATGTCCCTAGTAAGCCTCTAGTTGACTAGCTTGTTGATCAATAGATGGTTACGGTTTCCTGACCATGGACATTGGATGTCATTGATGACGGGATCACATCATTAGGAGAATGATGTGATGGACAAGACCCAATCCTAAGCCTAGCACAGAGATCGTGTAGTTCATATGCTAAAGCTTTTCTAATGTCAAGTATCTTTTCCTTAGACCATGAGATTGTGCAACTCCCGGATACCGTAGGAATGCTTTGGGTGTAGCAAACATCACAACATAACTGGGTGACTATAAAGGTGCACTACAGGTATCTCCGAAAGTGTCTGTTGGGTTGGCACGAATCGAGACTGGGATTTGTCACTCCGTGTAAACGGAGAGGTATCTATGGGCCCACTCGGTAGGACATCATCATAATGTGCACAATGTGACCAAAGGGTTGATCACGGGATGATGTGTTACGGAACGAGTAAAGAGACTTGCCGGTAACGAGATTGAACAAGGTATCGGTATACCGACGATCGAATCTCGGGCAAGTACAATACCGTTAGACAAAGGGAATTGTATACAGGATCGATTGAGTCCTTGACATCGTGGTTCATCCGATGAGATCATCGTGGAACATGTGGGATCCAACATGGGTATCCAGATCCTGCTGTTGGTTATTGACCGGAGAATGTCTCGGTCATGTCTGCATGGTTCCCGAACTCGTAGGGTCTACACACTTAAGGTTCGATGACGCTAGGGTTATAAAGGAAGTTTGTATGTGGTTACCGAATGTTGTTTGGAGTCCCGGATGAGATCCCGGATGTCACGAGGAGTTCCAGAATGGTCCGGAGGTAAATATTTATATATGGGAAGTCCTATTTTGGTCACCGGAAAAGTTTCGGGTTTCATCAGTAACGTACCGGGACCACCGGGAGGGTCCCGGGGGTCTACCAAGTGGGGCCACCATCCCCGGAGGGCAGCATGGGCCAAGTGTGGGAGGGGACCAGCCCTAGGTGGGCTGGTGCGTCCCCGCACAAGGGCCCAAGGCGCCTAGGGTTTGGGGAGGGGGCGCCCCACCTTGCTTGGGGGGCAAGTTTCCCTCTCTCCCCCCCTTGGCCGCCCCCCTAGATGGGATCTAGGGCTGGCCGCCGCCCCTAGGGGGTGGTAACCTAGGTGGGGGCGCAGGCCCCTCTCCCCCTATATATAGTGGAGGCAAAGGTGCAGCCCAACACACGAAGTTCTTCTCCTGTTGGCGCAGCCCTACCTCTCTTTCTCCTCATATCTCGCGGTGCTTGGCGAAGCCCTGCAGGATTGCCACGCTCCTCCATCACCACCACGCCGTTGTGCTGCTGCTGGATGGAGTCTTCCTCAACCTCTCTCTCTCTCCTTGCTGGATCAAGGCATGGGAGACGTCACCGGGCTGTACGTGTGTTGAACGCGGAGGTGCCGTCCGTTCGGCACTAGGATCTCCGGTGATTTGGATCACGACGAGTACGACTCCTTCAACCCCGTTCTCTTGAACGCTTCCGCTTAGTGATCTACAAGGGTATGTAGATGCACTCTCCTTCCCCTCGTTTCTACTTTCTCCATAGGTAGATCTTGGTGACTCGTAGGAAAATTTTGAATTTCTGCTACGTTCCCCTACATCACCCACTAACGAAAAAACTTAACGCCCCCCCTCTTTGCCGTTCGCAGCGGAAGGCAAAGATACAAAAAAGCGGATGACAAAGACTAACCTAACTAATCTAACTAACGGCCGAGCCCCCCCCCCCCCGCCCGTTACTCTCTCTGTTCTCCCTCTCACCTCCCCGACGCCCACATCCACCCACCGCGCCGCCCCAGCCGCCCGGCGCCGCCGCCGCCCCCGCCGCCCCCGCCACCGCCCCCGCCCCCGTCGCTCGGTGCCGCCCCCGCCACCGCCCCCTCCCCCACCCGCCGACGCCCCACCATCCCACCGCCCCGCCGCCCGGTGCCGCCCCCGCCATCGCCCCCGCCACCGCCGCCCGGCGCCACCCCCGCCACCGCCCCCGCCGCCGCCGCCCGGCGCCGCCCCCACCCCCGCCCCCTCCCCCACATGCCGACGCCCCACCATCCCGCCGCCCCCGCCCCCGCTGCCCGGCGCCACCCCCGCCACCGCCCCCGCCCCCACCGCCCGGCCGTCCCACTGCCCCAAAGCCTCGCGGCCCCCACCCGCCCACCACCCCGGCGCCAGCGTCGCCCCCGGCTCCGGTGAGTATTTTTTCTTCTTCTTCTGTTTTTTTGCCATTTAATTGCTGTTTAATTGTTAGTGTTAGTGTTAGTGTTAGATTTAGTGTTAGAAAAGAAGAAGATTTAGTGTTAGTGTTAGAAAAAATAATATGTAGAAGAAAAGAAGAAGAAGAAGAAAAGAAGTAGAAGTAGAAGAAGAAGAAAAGAAGAAAAGAAAAGAAGTAAAAGAAGTAGAAAAAAGATGAAAAAGAAGAAGAAGAAAAGAAGTAGAAGAAGTAGAAGAAGAAGAAAAGAAGAAAAGAAGAGAAGTGATAGACATATTATTATTCATGTCGGTATTTTTTTATGTTGTACTAATTTCATTTACTCTTTGTCATGGCAGGTGTTGAAAGATGGTGGGCGCTGGTCGGGAGTGCTCCGAGGACCCTTCTTCATCGGCGCATGGTGCGAGGTCTTCCATTCCACATGCACCTCTCCGCCGAGCGTTGCTGGACAGTATGGCGACACCACCGGGCCCTTCTTCGTCGACCGTGGTGCCAGCAGGGGACGAGGTAAGAAGAAGAGAGGAGCTGGAGCACGTGGTCGCGGGAGAGGAGTTAGGGTGACTGTGAGGGCGCCTTCCTCGCCGCCACCCCCAGCTGTTTCACCCGAGCACGTGATTGCTAGGGTGGACTCGTCCGAGGAGGAGGCTACACGGACTCCGGTCCACGAGCCTTCGGCCCACGAGCCTCGGGTTGACGGGCCTTCGGGCCACGAGAGTTTGGCCCACGAGACCCCGGGGGAACACACGTCTGGATGGGGTACCTGGCCGGATAAGCCTGAGGGGCCCAGTGGCCATGCTGATGATGGCGGGGAGCCGACTGGTATTGAGGAGGAGGGGGACACCGTCTACCAGCATGGTTGTACACGGCTCCCGGACGTGTCGGCGACCCGCGAGCAGAGGTGGTTGATTTTCCTTGATGGGGAGAGGTAAGTGCATTTAATCTTTTTGTACCCTTCTGCATTCACATTTCTTCAAATATCTAATGCGTTGGCCTTGTCATGCTGCAGGGGTTGGGACCACCATCATAGTGTCCGCCGGCCCAACTCCGTCCTTGGAGTTCTTTGTCGGCAAAACTTCCCGGGGTTTGTCACGTTGCCTGGTGAGGGTCGGCTTCCAGAGCTTGGATTGAGTTGGGAGCACTACTTGGCTGCCTCGGCCCCGCCGGGTGAGATTATCGATGGTGTCTTGTGCAAGACGAGGGCAGATGGGGTGATTAGAAAGTTCTCGGTAATTTCTCCTTTACACAATTAAAAATCTTCAACTAGCTAGTTATTAATTGTACTAATCAATATTGTCTCATTTGATTGCAGACATTCTAGAGGTGTGAAGAGGGATACGAGGAGGAGGCGGCAAATGTTATCGATAACGTCTGCAAGCGCCTACTACAGAACTTACGACACGAGGCTTGGGTGCAGGCTGTTCGAGACTACTATGCCTCACGTGGTATCAAGAAGACCAAGCCGGCGTGCCGCGAGAAGTTCTTGAGTAAGGAGGAGTACATGAAGGTAATTCTTAAGGCCTTGTACTTTACTTCCTTCATTTAGTAATTCATAGCCGTAGCGCTGAAGTTTCTATTTCCTAACTTAGGCCCCTCCGAGATGGTGTGCAGATCGGACGGATTATTGGGAGGTGTTGGTCAATGAGTGGTTCTCAAAAGAATGGCGAGCCCTCCACAACGAGGCCAAGGACAAACGTGGCCAAATGGAAGGTGTGCCACACCATCAAGGCAGCTCCAACTTATATCAGTACGGGCGGAACTGGGTATGTGGTTTGCTTCATGATTCATGCAATTCGTTCGTCATGCTAGCTTCAGCCCTTTAATTACTAATTTACTTTGATTCTCTCTTTCAGACACACTACAATAAGGCAGATAAGGTGCCAGAGGTGTATGACCTGTATACCATGGCCCACACTGGCTCTTACAAGAAAGTCAAGGCATTCTCTGTGTCTGACCTCGATGATCCAAAAAACTTCACCAACATCTCCTCCCATGACAAGCTCGTGAAATATAGAGATGATGGGAAGGCAAGGAAAGGGGGGACTTTAACCCGAGCTAGGGTCCCATTGATATAGAGCTGCTGATGATATCTGGTGGCGGGAGGTCCCATGGCTCCATAGCCATGGGAGATGGACTTATCCGTTGTCCTAGCACTCTCCCGAAGATCAAGGCGCGCCAGTCGAGCTCCGCTCCTGAGATAAGGCCTCGTGAATGGCCAGTCCAACTCGCCTTCAAGGTTAGTTATACGTACTCAGCTATCTTTCTCCATTACATTGTGTGTGCTTCCATCAATGATTACAAATGGTAACGAGGAGTGGTGTTACAGGCTGCTATACAAAGTGAGAGAGATAGAACGGAGAAACTTCTGGCGGAGGCGGAGGAGAGGCAGTGGGAGTTGGAGGAGAGGACGACAAAGATGTTGGAGGAGGAGAGGGCATGGAATGACATGCATGCAAGGGCCATGTATGAGCTCCTTGTGGTAAGTTTTTTCTACACATTAGCCAAAACATTCATGTAGTGTTTTTCTCATTACTAACTAGTATGACTGAGTCGTCAAAACCAAATGTGCAGTCTGTGTGCGAGAAGTCCGGTCAGACCACTCCGCCGATGCCAGTGATTGCTCCTGGGACCACGGTGAGTTTAATTTGAATGGACATTACTTGCTAGTCTTAACATTTGAGTGTCATCATGCTAACGAGACATTGGAAATGATCTTTGGTGCAGCGTAACTCCAGACAAGCATCGCACGATCCTTCTCCAGCTACCGACATGAGCCACCCCGCTACAACACCTCCATGACCACGGTAAGTGTCTCTAGTGTTTTGCTTAACAAATGCATAAAGACCTAGACTTAGCTTTATTTCCTCCAATATGCTTACCATAATGACTTAGAGTTAGCTTCTTTTCCTCCAAAATGACTTAATAAGCTTACTGACCTCTAAAACCATCCATTTTACCTATGTTAGCTCTAAAACGATATGTACTTTGCTTACTTATGTAAAAAATGGCATAATTAGCTTAGTTAGCTCATAAACGATCCCATTTTACCTAAGTTAGCTCTAAAATGACCCATTTTACCTTACTTAGCCGATAAATGATCCATTTTACCCAAGTTAGCTCTAAAATGACATATTTTAACTAGATTAGCTCCTAAATGATCCATTTTACCTAGGTTAGCTCTAAAATGACCCATTTTACCTAGGTTAGCTCCAAAATGACCCATCTTACCTAGGTTAGCTCTAAAATGATGCATTTTACCCAAGTTGTCTCTAAAATGACCCATTTTACCTAGATTAGCTCATAAACGATCCATTTCACCTAGGTTAGCTCCAAAATGACCCATCTTACCTAGGTTAGCTCCAAAATGACCCATCACACCTAGGTTAGCTCTAAAATGATGCTTTTTACTAAGTTCGCTCATAAATGATCCTTTTCAACTAAGTTAGATCATAAACGATCCATTTCACCGAAGTTAGCTCAAAAACGATCCATTTCACCTAAATTAGCTCATAAATGATCCATTTCACCTAAGTTAGCTCATAAATGACATATACTTGTTCTACTCTTCTTCTTGTAGTCACCTCTTTTTTACTTTCTTATTTGCCATTTTGCAGATTTCATTCACTTCACGGAAGCTAGCTTGCTATGATGGAGGGCTTGTTGTTTTCTTTCATTCTCTTCAAGTATTCTTCTAGCTTGCTATCTTGATGAAACTTTGCATTGTAATATGTATGGATGGAACAATGTGTATGCGCAACTTGGTATGTATGAATGGATGGAACTATATATGTATGTACGATGAAACTTATGTGCTAGATATGTCATATGTTTGCTGTTAAATAGCCCTGTGAAATATATATATATATATATATATATATATATCACACATATTTGCTGTGAAAATTGTTGCATTTAAAAAAACAGAAAAGAGAGGCAATGCAGGATCTTTGCCGTCAGCCACTGATGGCAAAGCCACCTTTGCCGACAGCCGCGGACGGCAAAGAAGCCACGCGACGGCCACCTGTGCTTCCTGGTGGGCTGACCCATTTGGCCAGTTTGCCTACAGCGGCGGACGGCAAAGGCTTTGACTGCAGCAGCGGACAGCAAAGGCTGCCGTTAGCCACCTAATGGACTAACAACGTAATTATTGCCGTCTGCTTTCTTTGCCGTCAGCTGCTGACGGAAAGGCCCCTTTGCCGGCAGCCTTAGAAAGCGGATGGCAAAGTAGCTCTTTGTCGATCCTTACTTTGTCGGAGCCTTTTGCCGTCCGCAGCAGATGCCAAAGACCTTTGCCGTCCGCCGTTCCTGCCTTTGCCGTCCGCCATGGCAGACAGCGAAGTAGCCGATTCCTGTAGTGTTTAACTCTAGCCATATAATCACTCAAGCATCCTATCTCGAAAGCATTATTCTTTAACTCTCTACCAACATAAGCATTAAAACTTTCTTGTCTAGCCATAAAGTCATCAAAATCATCTAAGCATTGGCTATGAAATTTAGTAGACGGTATTTCAACTTTATCATATCTATAGAGAGAATTTACCTTTACTACCTGTGTCGGGTTATCAAGACAATGTGTTTGTTCAACAGACGGTATATTAAGACCATGTATTTCTTCAATAGGAGGTAAATTCTTAACATCTTCAGCTTTAATACCCTTTTCTTTCATTGATTTCTTTGCCTCTTGCATATCTTCGGGACTGAGAAATAGAACACCCCTCTTCTTCGGAGTTGGTTTAGGAATAGGCTCAGGAGTTGGCTTAATTGGCTCAGGAATTGCCTCAGGAATTGGCTCAGGAATAGTCCAATTATTTTCATTAGTTAACATATTATTCAATGTAATTCAGCTTGGTCGACTGTCCTTTCCCTGAAAACACAACCAGCACAACTATCCAAGTAGTCCTTGGAAGCATCGGTTAGTCCATTATAAAAGATATCAAGTATTTCATTTTTCTTAAGAGGATGATCAGGCAAAGCATTAAGTAATCGGAGAAGCCTCCCCCAAGCTTGTGGGAGACTCTCTTCTTCGATTTGCACAAAATTATATATTCCCCGTAAGGCAGCTTGTTTCTTATAAGAGGGGAAATATTTAGCAGAGAAGTAATAAATCATATCCTGGGGACTACGCACACAACCAGGATCAAGAGAATTAAACCAAGTTTTAGCATCACCCTTTAATGAGAACGGAAATATCTTAAGGATATAATAATAGCGAGACTTCTCATCATTAGTAAACATGGTGGCTATATCATTCAACTTGGTAAGATGTGCCACAACAGTTTCAGATTCATAGCCATAAAAAGGATCAGATCAACCAAAGTAATTATCTCAGGATCAACAGAGAATTCATAATCCTTATCAGTAACACAGATAGGTGAAGTAGCAAAAGCGAGGTCATGTTTCATTCTAGCATGAAGAGATTGCTGCTTCCATTTAGCTATTAACTGTTGGGGAACATTGCAGAAAATAAAAATTTTCCTACGGTTTCACCAAGACCCATCTAGGAGTTCATCTAGCAACGAGTGATAGAAGTGCATCTACATACCTTTGTAGATCGAGAGCGGAAGCGTTCAAGAGAACGGGGTTGAGGGAGTCGTACTCGTCGTGATCCAAATCACCGATGACCAAGTGCCGAACGGACAGCACCTCCGCGTTCAACACACGTACGGAGCGGATGACGTCTCCTCCTTCTTGATCCAGCAAGGGGGAAGGAGAGGTTGAGGAAGAAGGCTCCAACAGCAGCACGACGGCGTGGTGGTGATGGAGTGGCAGTTCTCCGGCAGGGCTTCGCTAAGCTCACATAGAGGAGGAGATGTGTTGGGGAGGGGAGGGGCTGCGCCTTGGATGTTGTGTGTAGCCCTCCGCTCGCCCCTCTATTTATAGGGGAAGGGGAAAGGGGGCCGCCCCCCTCTAGATGAGATCTAGAGGGGGGCGGCGGCCAAGGGAGGGGGCTTGCCCCCCAAGCAAGGGGGGGCGCCCCCACTAGGGTTTCCCCCCCAACCCTAGGCGCATGGGCCCAAGGGGGGGTGCACCCAGCCCTCCAGGGGCTGGTTCCCTGCCCACTACGGTCCATGAGGCCCTCCGAGAGAGGTGGCCCCTCCCGGTGGACCCCCTGAACCCCTCCGGTGGCCCCGGTACAATACCGATATGCCCCCGAAACTTTCCGGTGACCGTATGACAACTTCCCATATATAAATCTTCACCTCCGGACCATTCCAGAACTCCTCGTGACGTCTGGGATCTCATCCGGGACTCCAAACAACATTCGCTAATCACATACAAGTCTTCCTAATAACCCTAGCGTCACTGAACCTTAAGTGTGTAGACCCTACGGGTTCGGGAATCATGCAGACATGACCGAGACAGCTCTTCGGCCAATAACAATAGCGGGATCTGGATACCCATGTTGGCTCCCACATGTTCCACGATGATCTCATCGGATGAACCATGATGTCGAGGATTAAAGCAACCCCGTATACAATTCCCTTTGTCAATCGGTACGTTACTTGCCCGAGACTCGATCGTCGGTATCCCAATACCTCGTTCAGTCTCGTTACCGGCAAGTCACTTTACTCGTACCGTAATGCATGATCCCCTGAATAAAACACTTGGTCACTTTGAGCTCATTATGATGATGCATTACCGAGTGGGCCCAGAGATACCTCTCCGTCATACGGAGTGACAAATCCCAGTCTCGATCCGTGTCAACCCAATAGACACTTTCGGAGATACCTGTAGTGCACCTTTATAGTCACCTAGTTACGTTGTGATGTTTGGTACACCCAAAGCACTCCTACGGTATCCGGGAGTTACACGATCTCATGGTCTAAGGAAAAGATACTTGACATTGGAAAAGCTCTAGCAAAACGAACTACACGATCTTGTGCTATGCTTAGGATTGGGTCTTGTCCATCACATCATTCTCCTAATGATGTGATCCCGTTATCAACGACATCTAATGTCCATAGTCAGGAAACCATGACTATCTGTTGATCAACGAGCTAGTCAACTAGAGGCTTACTAGGGACAAATTATGGTCTGTGTATTCACACGTGTATTACGATTTCCGGATAATACAATTATAGCATGAATAAAGACAATTATCATGAACAAGGAAATATAATAATAATCCTTTTATTATTGCCTCTATGGCATATTTCCAACAGTCTCCCACTTGCACTAGAGTCAATAATCTAGTTACATTGTGATGAATCAAACACCCATAGAGTTCTGGTGTTGATCATGTTTTGCTCGCGAAAGAGGTTTAGTCAACGGATCTACGACATTCAGATCCGTATGTACTTTGCAAATATCTATGTCTCCATCTTGAACATTTTCACGGATGGAGTTGAAACGACGCTTGATGTGCCTGGTCTTCTTGTGAAATCTGGGCTCCTTGGCAAGGGCAATAGCTCCAGTGTTATCACAGAAGAGTTTGATCGGCCCCGACGCATTGGGTATGACTCCTAGGTCGGTGATGAACTCCTTCACCCAAATTGCTTCATGCGCTGCCTCCGAGGCTGCCATGTACTCCGCTTCACATGTAGATCCCGCCACGACGCTCTGCTTGCAGCTGCACCAGCTTACTGCTCCACCATTCATCATATACACGTATCCGGTTTGTGACTTAGAGTCATCCAGATCTGTGTTGAAGCTAGCGTCGACGTAACCCTTTACGACGAGCTCTTCGTCACCTCCATAAATGAGAAACAAGTCCTTTGTCCTTTTCAGGTACTTCAGGATATTCTTGACCGCTGTCCAGTGTTCCTTGCCGGGATTACTTTGGTACCTTCCTACCAAACTTATGGCAAGGTTTACATCAGGTCTGGTACACAACATGGCATACATAATAGATCCTATGGCTGAAGCATAGGGGATGACACTCATCTCTTCTTTATCTTTTGCCGTGGTCGGGCATTGAGTCGAGCTCAATCTCACACCTTGCAATACAGGCAAGAACCCTTTCTTGGACTGATCCATTTTGAACTTCTTCAAAATCTTATCAAGGTATGTGCTTTGTGAAAGACCTATGAGGCGTCTCGATCTATCCCTATAGATCTTGATGCCTAATATGTAAGCAGCTTCTCCAAGGTCCTTCATTGAAAAACACTTATTCAAGTAGGCCTTAATGCTGTCCAAAAGTTCTATATCATTTCCCATCAAGAGTATGTCATCTACATATAATATGAGAAATGCTACAGAGTTCCCTCTCACTTTCTTGTAAACGTAGGCTTGTCCATAAGTCTGCATAAACCCAAACGCTTTGATCATCTCATTAAAGCGAATGTTCCAACTCCGAGATGCTTGTACCAGCCCATAAATGGATCGCTGGAGCTTGCATACTTTGTTAGCATTCTTAGGATTGAAAAAACCTTCCGGCTGCATCATATATAGTTCTTCCTTAAGATGTCCGTTAAGGAATGCCGTTTTGACGTCCATCTGCCATATCTCATAATCATAGTATGCGGCAATTGCTAACATGATTCGGACGGACTTCAGCTTCGCTACGGGAGAGAAAGTCTCATCGTAGTCAACCCCTTGAACTTGCCGATAACCCTTAGCGACAAGTCGAGCTTTATGGATGGTAATATTACCATCCGCGTTCGTCTTCTTCTTAAAGATCCATTTGTTTTCTATCGCTCGCCGATCATCGGGCAAGTCTGTCAAAGTCCATACTTTGTTTTCATACATGGATTCTATCTCGGATTGCATGGCTTCAAGCCATTTGTTGGAATCTGGGCCCGCCATCGCTTCTTCATAGTTCGAAGGTTCACCGTTGTCTAGCAACATGATTTCCAGGACAGGATTGCCATACCACTCTGGTCTGGAACGTGTCCTTGTGGACCTATAAAGTTCAGTAGCAACTTGATCCGAAGTACCTTGATCATCATCATTAATTTCCTCTCCAGTTGGTGTAGGCACCACAGGAACATTTTCCTGAGCTGCACTACTTTCCGGTTCAAGAGGTAGTACTTCATCGAGTTCTACTTTCCTCCCACTTACTTCTTTCGAGAGAAACTCTTTTTACAGAAAGGATCCATTCTTGGCAACAAAGATCTTGCCCTCGGATCTTAAGTAGAAGGTATACCCAATGGTTTCCTTAGGGTATCCTATGAAGACGCATTTTTCCGACTTGGGTTCGAGCTTTTCAGGTTGAAGTTTCTTGACATAAGCATCGCGTCCCCAAACTTTTAGAAATGACAGCTTAGGTTTCTTCCCAAACCATAATTCATACGGTGTCGTCTCAACGGATTTAGACGGAGCCCTATTTAAAGTGAATGTAGCTGTCTCTAGAGCGTATCCCCAAAATGATAGCGGTAAATCGGTAAGAGACATCATAGATCGCACCATATCCAATAGAGTGCGATTACGACGTTCGGACACACCGTTACGCTGAGGTGTTCGAGGCGGCGTGAGTTGTGAAACGATTTCACATTTCCTTAAGTGCGTACCAAATTCGTGACTTAAATATTCTCCTCCACGATCTGATCGTAGGAACTTTATCTTTCGGTCACGTTGATTCTCTACCTCATTCTGAAATTCCTTGAACTTTTCAAAGGTCTCAGACTTGTGTTTCATTAAGTAGACATACCCATATCTACTCAAGTCATCGGTGAGAGTGAGAACATAATGATATCCTCCGCGAGCCTCAACGCTCATTGGACCGCACACATCGGTATGTATGATTTCCAATAAGTTGGTTGCTCGCTCCATTGTTTCGAAGAACGGAGTCTTGGTCATTTTGCCCATGAGGCATGGTTCGCATGTGTCAAATGATTCATAATTGAGAGACTCTAAAAGTCCATCAGCATGGAGCTTCTTCATGCGCTTGACACCAATGTGACCAAGGCGGCAGTGCCATAAGTATGTGGGACTATCGTTATCAACTTTACATCTTTTGGTATTCACACTATGAATATGTGTAACATTACATTCGAGATTCATTAAGAATAAACCATTGACCATCGGGGCATGACCATAAAACATATCTCTCATATAAATAGAACAACCATTATTCTCGGATTTAAATGAGTAGCCATCTCGTATTAAACGAGATCCAGATACAATGTTCATGCTCAAACTTGGCACTAAATAAGAATTATTGAGGTTTAAAACTAATCCCGTAGGTAAATGTAGAGGTAGAGTGCCGACGGCGATCACATCAACCTTGGAACCATTCCCGACGCGCATCGTCACCTTCGCCAGTCTCCGCTTATTCCGCAGCTCCTGCTGTGAGTTACAAATATGAGCAACGACACCGGTATCAAATACCCAGGAGTTACTAAGATTACTGGTAAGGTACACATCAATTACATGTATATCGCATATACCTTTAGTGTTGCCGGCCTTCTTGTCCGCTAAGTATTTGGGGACAGTTCCGCTTCCAGTGACCCTTCCCTTTGCAATAAAAGCACTCAGTCTCAGGCTTGGGTCCATTCTTTGACTTCTTCCCGGCAACTAGCTTACCGGGTGCGGCAACATCCTTGCCGTCCTTCCTGAAGTTCTTCTTACCCTTGCCCTTCTTGAACTTGGTGGTTTTATTGACCATCAACACTTGATGTTCTTTCTTGATTTCTACCTCTGCTGACTTCAGCATTGAAAATACTTCAGGAATAGTTTTCACCATCCCTTGCATATTGTAGTTCATCACAAAGCTCTTGTATCTCGGTGGGAGCGACTGAAGGATTTTGTCAATTACCGCCTCGTCCGGGAGGTTAATGTCCAGCTGGGACAGGTGGTTGTGCAACCCAGACATTTTGAGTATGTGCTCACTGACAGAACTATTTTCCTCCATCTTACAACTACAGAACTTGTCGGAGACTTCATATCTCTCGACCCGGGCATGAGCTTGGAAAACCATTTTCAGCTCCTCGAACATCTCATATGCTCTGTGTTGCTCAAAACGTTTTTGGAGCCCCGGTTCGAAGCTGTAAAGCATGCCGCACTGAACGAGGGAGTAATCATCAGCACGTGACTGCCAAGCGTTCATAACGTCTTGGTTCTCTGGGATGGGTGCTTCACCTGGCGGTCCTTCTAGGACATATGCTTTCTTAGCAGCTATGAGGATGATCCTCAGGTTCCGGACCCAGTCCGTATAGTTGCTGCCATCATCTTTCAGCTTGGTTTTCTCTAGGAACGCGTTGAAGTTCATGTTGACATGAGCATTGGCCATTTGATCTACAAGACATATTTGCAAAGGTTTTAGACTAAGTTCATGATAATTAAGTTCATCTAATCAAATTATTTAATGAACTCCCACTCAGATTAGACATCCCTCTAGTCATCTAAGTGTTACACGATCCGAGTCGACTAGGCCGTGTCCGATCATCATGTGAGACGGACTAGTCATCATCGGTGAACATCTCCATGTTGATCGTATCTTCCATACGACTCATGTTTGACCTTTTGGTCTCTGTGTTCCGAGGCCATGTCTGTACATGCTAGGCTCGTCAAGTTAACCCTAAGTGTTTTGCATGTGTAAAACTGTCTTACACCCATTTTATGTGAACGTAAGAATCTATCACACCCGATCATCACCTGGTGCTTCGAAACGACGAACTTTAGCAACGGCGCACAGTTAGGGGAGAACACTTTCTTGAAATTGTTATAAGGGATCATCTTATTTACTACCGTCGTTCTAAGTAAACAAGATGCATAAACATAATAAACATCACATGCAATTATATAGTAGTGACATGATATGGCCAATATCATATAGCTCCTTTGATCTCCATCTTCGGGGCTCCATGATCATCTTCATCACCGGCATGACACCATGATCTCCATCATCATGATCTCCATCATCGTGTCTCCATGAAGTTGCTGGCCAACTATTACTTCTACTACTATGGCTAACGGTTTAGCAATAAAGTAAAGTAATTACATGGCATTAAATCATTGACACGTAGGTCATACAATAATTAAGACAACTCCTATGGCTCCTGCCGGTTGTCATACTCATCGACATGCAAGTCGTGATTCCTATTACAAGAACATGATTTCATACATCACAATATATCATTCATCATTCATCACAACTTTTGGCCATATCACATCACAAGGCAATTGCTGCAAAAACAAGTTAGACGTCCTCTAATTGTTGTTGCATCTTTTACGTGGCTGCAATAGGGTTCTAGCAAGAACGTTTTCTTACCTACGAAAAAGCCACAACGTGATTTTTCAACTTCTATTTACCCTTCATAAGGACCCTTTTCATCGAATCCGCTCCAACTAAAGTGGGAGAGACAGACACCCGCTAGCCACCTTATGCAACTAGTGCATGTCAGTCGGTGGAACCTGTCTCATGTAAGCGTACGTGTAAGGTCGGTCCGGGCTGCTTCATCCCACAATACCGCTGAAGCAAAATAAGACTATTAGCGGCAAGAAAGTTGACAACATCTACGCCCACAACAAATTGTGTTCTACTCGTGCAATAGAGAACTACGCATAGACCTAGCTCATGATGCCACTGTTAGGGAACATTGCAGAAAATAAATTTTTTCCTACGGTTTCACCAAGATCCATCTAGGAGTTCATCTAGCAACGAGTGATAGAAGTGCATCTACATACCTTTGTAGGTCGCGAGCGGAAGCGTTCAAGAGAACGGGATTGAGGGAGTCGTACTCGTCGTGATCCAAATCACCGATGACCAAGTGCCGAACGGACAGCACCTCCGCGTTCAACACACGTACGGAGCGGATGACGTCTCCTCCTTCTTGATCCAGCAAGGGGGAAGGAGAGGTTGAGGAAGAAGGCTCCAACAGCAGCATGACGGCGTGGTGGTGATGGAGTGACAATTCTCCAGCAGGGCTTCGCCAAGCTCACGCGGAGGAGGAGATGTGTTGGGGAGGGGAGGGGTTGCGCCTTGGATGTTGTGTGCAGCCCTCCCCTCGCCCCTCTATTTATAGGGGAAGGGGAAAGGGGGCCGGCCCCCTCTAGATGAGATCTAGAGGGGGGGCAAGGGAGGGGGCTTGCCCCCCAAGCAAGGGGAGGCGCCCCCACTAGGGTTTCCCCCCAACCCTAGGCACATGGGCCCAAGGGGGGGGGTGCGCCCAGCCCTCCAGGGGCTGGTTCCCTGCCCACTACGGCCCATGAGGCCCTCCGAGAGAGGTGGCCCCTCCCAGTGGACCCCCGGAACCCCTCCGGTGGCCCCGGTACAATACCGATATGCCCCCGAAACTTTCCGGTGACCGTACGACAACTTCCCATATATAAATCTTCACCTCCGGACCATTTCGGAACTCCTCGTGACGTCCGGGATCTCATCTAGGACTCCGAACAACATTCGGTAATCACATACAAGTCTTCCTAATAACCCTAGCGTCACCGAACCTTAAGTGTGTAGACCCTACGGGTTCAGGAATCATGCAGACACGACCGAGACAGCTCTCCGGCCAATAACCAACGGCGGGATCTGGATACCCATGTTGGCTCCCACATGTTCCACGATGATCTCATCGGATGAACCACGATGTCGAGGATTAAAGCAACCCCCTATACCATTCCCTTTGTCAATCGGTACGTTACTTGCCCGAGACTCGATCGTCAGTATCCCAATACCTCGTTCAGTCTCATTACCGGCAAGTCACTTTACTCGTACCGTAATGCATGATCCCGTGACCAAACACTTGGTCACTTTGAGCTCATTATGATGATGCATTACCGAGTGGGCCTAGAGATACCTCTCCGTCATACGGAGTGACAAATCCCAGTCTCGATCCGTGTCAACCCAATAGACACTTTCGGAGATACCTGTAGTGCACCTTTATAGTCACCCAGTTATGTTGTGACGTTTGGTACACCCAAAGCACTCCTATGGTATCCGGGAGTTACACGATCTCATGGTCTAAGGAAAGGATACTTGACATTGGAAAAGCTCTAGCAAAACGAATTACACGATCTTGTGCTATGCTTAGGATTGGGTCTTGTCCATCACATCATTCTCCTAATGATGTGATCCCGTTATCAACGACATCTAATGTCCATAGTCAGGAAACCATGACTATCTGTTAATCAACTAGCTAGTCAACTAGAGGCTTACTAGGGACATATTATGGTCTGTGTATTCAGACGTGTATTACGATTTCCGGATAATAAAATTATAGCATGAATAAAGACAATTATCATGAACAAGGAAATATAATAATAATCCTTTTATTATTGCC
This sequence comes from Triticum aestivum, assembly GCF_018294505.1. Lineage (NCBI taxonomy): Eukaryota > Viridiplantae > Streptophyta > Magnoliopsida > Poales > Poaceae > Triticum > Triticum aestivum. The sequence goes on along the minus strand of NC_057795.1, from coordinate 655,678,939 downwards.
TCTAGGGTATATTTCCAACAATAACTTCTTAAGATCATATCTATCTTGGCAAGCAAAAATAGCTCTAGCAGCTTCTTCAACCATAACATAACCCTCAGGAACAACAGGCAATTCATAATTAGGAGGAGAACCTTCATCATCACTATCATCAATAATTTCGTTCTCTCTAACCCTAGCAAGTTTTTCATCAAGATATTCACCTAATGGCATAGTAGTATCACACACAGAATTAGTTTAATCATAAGTATCATGCATAGCAGAAGTGGCATCATCAATAACATGCGACATATTAGAATTCATAGCAGTAGCAGGTTTAGGTGTCGCAAGCTTACTCAAAACAGAAGGAGAATCTAGTGAAGAGCTAGATGGCAGTTCCTTACCTCCCCTCGTAGTTGAGGGAAAAATCTTAGTTCTTTCCTCTTTCAAGTTCCTCATAGTGATCAGCAGATATAAATCCCAAGTGACTCAAATAATAGAGCTATGCTCCCCGGCAACGGCGCCAGAAATTAGTCTTGATAACCCACAAGTATAGGGGATCACAACAACTTTCGAGGGTAGAGTATTCAACCCAAATTTATTGATTCGACACAAGGGGAGCCAAAGAATATTCTCAAGTATTAGCAGTTGAGTTGTCAATTCAACCACACCTGGATAACTTAGTATCTGCAGCGAAGTATTTAGTAGCAAAGTAGTATGATAGTAATGGTAACAGTGGCAAAAGTAAAGATAGCAGTTATGTAGTAATTGTAACAGTAGCAACAGAAAAGTAAATAAGCGAAGCACAGTATGTGAAAAGCTCGTAGGCATTGGATCAGTGATGGATAATTATGTCGGATGCGATTCCTCATGTAATAGCTATAACATAGGGTGACACAGACCTAGCTCCAGTTCATCAATGTAATGTAGGCATGTATTCCGAATATAGTCATACATGCTTATGAAAAAGAACTTGCATGACATCTTTTGTCCTACCCTCCTGTGGCAGCAGGGTCCTAGTGGAAACTAAGGGATATTAAGGCCTCCTTTTAATAGAGAACCGGACCAAAGCATTAGCACATAGTGAATACACGAACTTCTCAAACTACGGTCAACACCAAGAAGTATCCCGATTATTGTCACTTCGGGGTTGTCGGATCATAACACATAATAGGTGACTATAGACTTGCAACATAGGATCAAGAACTCACATATATTCATGAAAACATAATAGGTTCAGATCTGAAATCATGGCACTCGGGCCCTAGTGACAAGCATCAAGCATAGAAAAGTCATAGCAACATCAATCTCAGAACATAGTGGATACTAGGGATCAAACCCTAAAAAAACTAACTTGATTACATAGTAAATCTCATCCAACCCATCACTGTCCAGCAAGCCTATGATGGAATTACTCACGCACGGCGGTGAGCATCATGAAATTGGTGATGGAGGATGGTTGATGATGATGACAGCGATGAATCCCCCTCTCCGGAGCCCCGAACGGACTCCAGATCAGCCCTCCCGAGAGAGATTAGGGCTTGGCGGCGGCTCCGTATCATAAAACGCGATGAAACTTTATCTCTGATTTTTTTCTCCGCAAAACGGAATATATAGAGTTGGAGTTGAGGTCGGTGGAGCAGCAGGGGGCCCACGAGACAGGGGGCACGCCCAGGGGGAGGGGGCGCGCCCCCCACCCTCGTGGACAGGGTGTGGGCCCTCTGGCCTTGATTCTTTCGCCAGTATTTTTTATATTTTCCAAAAGTTATCTCCGTGGATTTTCAGGTCATTCCGAGAACTTTTGTTTTCTGCACAATAAACAACACCATGGCAGTTCTGCTGAAAACAGCGTCAGTCCGGGTTAGTTTCATTCAAATTATGCAAGTTAGAGTCCAAAACAAGGGCAAAAGTGTTTGGAAAAGTAGATATGTTTGAGATGTATCAGTCCGCATGCTTAACATTCGATGACGATTTGTATTATGAGTTATGTGATTTGATGACCAAAGTTTGTTCGGAGTCCCGGATGAGATCACGGACATGACGAGGAGTCTAGAAATGGTGGAGACATAGAGATTGATATATTGGAAGGCTATGTTCGGACACCAGAAAGGTTTCGGAAGAGTTCGGACATTTTTCCAAAATACCAGGAGGTTACCGGAACCCCCCGAGAGAGTATTGGCCCTTCATGGGCCTTAGTGGGAAGAGGAGGCCGACGGCCAGGAGGTGGCGCACGCCCCCCCTAGCCAAACCGAATTGGACTAGGGGAGGCCCCCCCTTTCCTTCTCCCTCTCTCTTTCTCTTCCCCCTTCTCCTACTCCGAAAAGGAAGGGGGGCTCCTACTAGGACTGGAAGTCCTAGTACGACTCCCCCATTTTGGCACGCCCCTCTAGGCTGGCCGCGTCCTCCCTCCCTCCTTTATATACAGGGGCAGGGGGGCACCCCAAAGCACAACAAACAATCTCTTAGCCATGTGCGATGCCCCCCTACATAGTTTAAACACCTCGGTCATATCGTCGTAGTGCTTAGGCGAAGCCCTGCGCCAGTAACTTTATCATAACCATTGCCACGTCGTCGTGCTGACGGAACTCTCCCTCGTCCTCAACTGGATCAAGAGCACGAGGGACATCATCGAGCTGAATGTGTGCTGAACTCAGAGGTGTCGTACATTCGGTGCTAGATCGGTTGGATCGTGAAGAAGTTCAACTACATCAACCGCATTAACATAACACTTTCGCTTTCGTTCTACGAGGGTACGCGGACACACTCTCCCCTCTCATTGCTATGCATCTCCCAGATAGATCTTGCGTGATCATAGGAATTTTTTTGAATTACTATGTTCCCCAACAGTGGCATCAGAGCCATGTCTATGCATAGATGTTGTATGCACGAGTAGAACAAAAAGTCTTATGGGCGATAATAGTCATACTGCTTACCACCAATGTCTTACTTTGATTCGACGGTATTGTTGGATGAAGCGGCTGCTACCTCTTGAGCACTGTGTTGGTTTTGCCTTGAAGAGGAAAGGGTGATGCAACAAAGTAGCGTAAGTATTTCCCCCAGTTTTTGAGAACCAAGGTATCAATCCAGTTGGAGGCTCCTCAAAAGTCCCTCGTACCTACATAAACAAACAAGAACCTCGCAACCAACGCGATAAAGGGGTTGTAAATCCCTTCACGGTAACTTGCGAAAGTGAGATCTGATAGAGATAATAAGATAAGATAAATATTTTTAGTATTTTTATGATATAGATTGAAAAGTAAAGATTGCAAATAAAAGTAGATTGGAAAGTTATATGATAAAAGATAGACCCGGGGGACATAGGTTTCACTAGTGGCTTCTCTCAAGATAGCATAAGTATTACAGTGGATGAACAAATTACTGTCGAGCAATTGACAGAAAAAGTGCATAGTTATGAGATTATCTAGGCATGATCATGTATATAGGCATCACTTCTGCAACAAGTAGATCGAAACGATTCTACATCTACTACTATTGCTCCACACGTCGACCGACTCCTGTCTGCATCTAGAGTATTAAGTTCATAAGAACAGAGTAACGCATTAAGCAAGATGACATGATGTAGAGGGATAAACTCAAGCAATATGATATAAACCCCATCTTTTTATCCTCGATGGAAACAATACAATACGTGCCTTGCTGCCCCTGCTGTCACTGGAAAAGGACACCGCAAGATTGAACCCAAAGCTAAGCACTTCTCCCATTGCAAGAATGATCAATCTAGTAGGCCAAACCAAACTGATAATTCGAAAAGACTTGCAAAGATAACCAATCATACATAAAAGAATTCAGAGGAGATTCAAATATTTCTCATAGATAAACTTGATCATAAACCCACAATTCATTAGATCTCGACAAACACACCGCAAAAAGAGTTACATCGAATAGATCTCCAAGAAGATCAAGGATAACTTTGTATTGAGATTCAAAGAGAGAGAAGAAGCCATCTAGCTAATAACTATGGACCCGAAGGTCTGTGGTAAACTACTCACAAATCATCGGAGAGGCCTTGGAGATGATGTAGAGGCCCTCCATGGTCGATTCCCCCTCCGGTGGAGCGCCGGCGAAGGCTCCAAGATGGGATCTCGTGGATACAGAAGGTTGCGGCGGTGGAAATAGTTTTTCATGGTGCTCCTGGATGTTTTCGGGGTACGTGGATATATATAGGTGAAGGAGGTAGGTCAGGGGAGCCACGAGGGGCCCACGAGGGTGGGGGCGCGCCTACCCCCCTAGGGCGCGCCCTCCTGCCCGGTGGCCGCCTCGGCTGCTTCTTGACGTCCACTCCAAGTCTCCTGGATTGTGTTTGTTCCAAAAAGATCACTCCCGAAGGTTTCATTCCGTTTGGACTCCGTTTGATATTCCTTTTCTTCGAAACACTGAAATAGGCACAAAAAAACAGCAATTCGGGCTGGGCCTCCGGTTAGTAGGTTAGTCCCAAAAATGATATAAAAGTGTAAAGTAAAGCCCATAAACATCCAAAAACAGGTAATATAATAGCATGGAACAATCAAAAATTATAGATACGTTGGAGACGTATCAAGCATCCCCAAGCTTAATTCCTGCTCGTCCTCGAGTAGGTAAATGATAAAAACAGAATTTTGATGTGGAATGCTACCTAGCATAATTCTCAATGTAATTTCTTTATTTTGGCATGATTGTTCAGATCCAAATGATTCAAGATAAAAGTCTGTAAAACATAAAAATAGTAATACTTCAAGCATACTAACAAGTAATCATGTCATATCAAAATAGCATAGCCAAAGAAAGCTCATCCCTACAAAATCATATAGTTAGGCCATGCTTCATTTTTATTACACAAAATACTCCCATCATGCACAACCCCAGTTTCAGCCAAGCACTTGGTTCATACTTTTTAACGCCTTCAACTTTTTCAACTCTTACGCAATACATGAGCGCAAGCCATGGACATAGCACTATATGTGGCATAGGGTGGTGGTTGTGAAGACAAAAATGGAGAAGATAGTCTCACATCAACTAGGCGTATCAACGGGCTATGGAGATGCCCATTAATAGATATCAATGTGAGTGAGTAGGGATTGCCATGCAACGGATGCACTAGAGCTATAAATATATGAAAGCTCAACAAAATAAACAAAGTGGGTGTGCATCCAACTTGCTTGCTCACGAAGACCTAGGGCATTTTGAGGAAGCCCGTCATTGGAATATACAAGCCAAGTTCTATAATGAAAAATTCCCACTAGTATATGAAAGTGACAACATAGGAGACTCTCTATCATGAAGATCATGGTGCTACTTTGAAGCACAAGTGTGGAAAAGAGATAGTAGCGTTGTCCCTTCTCTCTTTTCTCTCATTTTTTTCCTTTTTCTTTTTTTTCTTTTTCCTTTTTTTATTTGATGGGCTTCTTTGGCCTCTTTTTTTTATAAAGTCCGAAGTCTCATCCCGACTTGTGGGGGAATCATAGTCTTCATCACCCTTTCCTCACTTGGGACAATGCTCTAATAATGAAGATCATCACACTTTTATTGATTTACAACTCAAGAATTACAACTCAATACTTAGAACAAAATATGACTCTATGTGAATGCCTCCGGCGGTGTAGCGAGATATGCAATGAATCAAGAGTGACATGTATGAAAAATTATGAAGGTGGCCTTGCCACAAATACGATGTCAACTACATGATCATGCAAAGAGCAATATGACAATGATGGGGCGTGTCATAATAAATGGAACGGCAGAAAGTTGCATGGCAATATATCTTGGAATGGCTATGCAAATTCCATAATAGGTAGGTATGGTGGTTGTTTTGAGGAAGGTAAATGGTGGTTGCATGATACTGGCGAAAGTTGCGCGGTATAATAGAGGCTAGCTATGGTGGAAGGGTGAGAGTGCGTATAATCCATGGACTCACATTAGTCATAAAGAACTCAATACTTATTGCAAAAGTCTATTTGCCCTTGAAGCAAAGTACTACTATGCATGCTCCTAGGGGAAGGGTCGGTAGGAGTTAACCATCGCGCGATCCCGACCTCCACTCATAAGGAAGACAATTAAAAGAGCATCCCATGCAACAAATTTGTCACACAACTTTTACCATACGTGCATGCTACGGGACTTGCCAACTCCAACACAAGTATTTCTCAATTTCATAATTACCCAACTAGCATGACTCTAACATTACCACCTTTATATCTCAAAATAATTATCAAGCATCAAATTGATCATAGTGTTTAATGCACTTCTATGATAGTTTTTATTATACCCGACTTGGATGCTCATCATTCTAGGAACAAATTTATAACCATAGCAAATACCATGATGTTCTAAAAGACTCTCAAAATGATATAAGTGAAGCATGAGAGATCAACAATTTCTACAAAATAAAGCCACCGCCGTGCTCTAAAAGATATAAGTGAAGCACTAGAGCAATTCTTGCCTAGCTCAAAAGATATAAGTGAAGCACATAGAGTATTCTAACAAATTCCAAATCATGTGTGTCTCTCTCAAAAGGTGTGTACAACAAGGATGATTGTGGTAAACTAAAAAGTAAAGACTCATATCACACAAGACGCCCCAATCAAAACACATATGATGTGGCGAATAAAAATATAGCTCCAAATAAAGTTACCGATAGACGAAGACAAAAGAGGGGATGCCTTCCAGGGCATTCCCAAGCTTAGGCTTTTGGTTGTCCTTGAATATCTTGGGGTGCCATGGGCATCCCCAAGCTTAGGCTTTTGCCACTCCTTATTCCATAGCCCATCAAATCTTTACCCAAAACATGAAAACTTCACAACACAAAACTCAACAGGAAATCTCATAAGCTCCGTTAGTGCAAGAAAGAAAAACCACCACATAAGGTACTGTAATGAACTCATTCTTTATTTATATTGGTGTTAAACCTACTATATTCCAACTTCTCTATGGTTCATACCCCCCGATACTAGCCATAGATACATCAAAATAAGCAAACAACACATGAAAAACAGAATCTGTCAAAAATAGAACAGTCTGTAGAAATATGTAACTTTCGAATACTTCTGAAACTCTAAAACTCCTACAAAAGTCCTGGGAAATTTGCCTATTGATCTACTAAAAATCAACGCAAAATCACGTTTCTGTGATTTATTAAAATTATTCTCGTGCGTGCAAAAGTTTCTGTTTTTCAGCAGAATCAACTTAACTATCACCGTAGGTTATCCTATAGGTTTTACTTGGCACAAACACAAACTAAAACATAAAACCACATATAAACAGAGGCTGATGAAATATTTATTACTAAACAGAAGCAAAAAGCAAGGAACAAAAATAAAATTGGGTTGCCTCCCAACAAGCGCTATCGTTTAACGCCCCTAGCTAGGCATTGATAATTTTAATGATTCTCACATGGAAGACAAGAATTGAAGCGCAAAGAGAGCATCATGAAACACGTGACAAACACATCTAAGTCTAACATACTTCCTATGCATAGGCATATTATAAGCAAACAAATTTGCAAGGCAAGCAAAAACTAGCATATGCAAGGAAGAAGAAAGAGATGATAGCAATCTCAACATGACGAGAGGTAATTTAATAACATGAAAATTTCTACAATCATATTTTCCTATCTCATAATAATTACATGTAGAATCATAAGAAAATTCAACAATATAGCTATCACATGACTTATTCTCAACACGATCTACATGCACACGAAGTTGACACTCTTCCAAAATAGTGGGATTAACATTAACTAAAGTCATGACCTCTCCAAATCCACTTTTATCAAAAATTTCATAAGATTGAAAATTCTCCAAATATGTGGGATCTAAAGTTGACACTCTTCCAAACCCACTTTCAATAATATTGCAAACACTATTATCAATCTCATATTCATCATTGGGCTTAAATAAACTTTCAAGATCATAAGAAACATCATCACCCCAATCATGAACATTGCAACAAGTAGTAGACATAGCAAAACTAGCATCCCCAAGCTTAAGGTTTTGCATATTATTAGCACAATTGACATCAAAAGAATTTATAATAAGATTATGGCAATCATGCTTTTCATCGAAGGAACTATCAAGTATGGGTGCAATAGCAACGATCTCATGTTTAACATAAGGAACTATAGCAAATTCGTCTTCATAAATATTGGCATCATGGCCACAAGAATAGCAAGCATCATGTTCATCAAGGGGTATTTCAATCGAATAATTGGAATCATAATTATCTATAGATTCATGCATATCATTATTTTCTTCAAAAGCAATGGTCATTCTTTCAATAAATTCTTTGACATAGACATTATGAGCATAGTTTTCATAGCAATATTTAAGTATGTCAAAATTTTCAGATTCGTAGAAAGTAATATCATACTTTTCAATCAAAGAAGCAACTTCATAAGCACCCCTAAAAGCAACAAATTCTTCAAATTGTTTGATATTATAGTAACTATAAACACCCTTTGCATAAGAAGATAAGATTTCATTATCCTTAAACTCACATAGGTAGGGGAGGTGTTTTTTAGGGTTCTTAGAGCAACAAGTAAAATCATAAATTTCACAAAGATTCCAAGCATAACACAACAAACAGTTTATTTGATCCCATAAGAGTACCCATTTTTGAGACACACGATGACGCACAAAATGAGCATGCTCATCTAAAGATTTCCCATCAACTAGGCTAGTTGGGGTTTCAGCATGAGCGCATAAGGATCAAAGATGATCCAAGTAGAACACTTTAAGTGGGTCCATATCAATACATTTTTAGCAAGCAAAGATGCAAGCACGTGGAAGGCACATGAAGACACAAGCAAACATAAGATCGAACCAAAGAGGGGTGAATAAAATGGCAAGGGTGAAGTGTGGGAGAGGAAAACAAGAGGCAAATGGCAAATCATGTAATGCGAGGGAGATGAGTTTGTGATGGGCACTTGGTATGTCTTGACTTGAGCGAAGGCCTCCCCGGCAACTGCGCCAGAAATCCTTCTTGCTACCTCTTGAGCACTGCGTTGGTTTTCCCTTGAAGAGGAAAGGGTGATGCAGCAAAGTAGCGTAAGTATTTCCCTCAGTTTTTGAGAACCAAGGTATCAATCCAGTAGGAGGCTCCTCAAAAGTCCCTCGTACCTACATAAACAAACAAGAACCTTGCAACCAACACGATAAAGGGGTTGTCAATCCCTTCACGGTAACTTGCAAAAGTGAGATCTGGTAGAGATAATAAGATAAGATAAATATTTTTGGTATTTTTATGATATACATTGGAAAGTAAAGATTGCAAATAAAAGTAGATTGAAAACTTATATGATAAAAGATAGACCCGAGGGCCATAGGTTTCACTAGTGGCTTCTCTCAAGATAGCATAAGTATTACGGTGGGTGAACAAATTACTGTCGAGCAATTGATAGAAAAGTGCATAGTTATGAGATTACCTAGGCATGATCATGTATATAGGCATCACGTCCGCAACAAGTAGATCAAAACGATTCTGCATCTACTACTATTACTCCACACATCGACCGACTCCTGCCTGCATCTAGAGTATTAAGTTCATAAGAACAGAGTAACACATTAAGCAAGATGACATGATGTAGAGGGATAAACTCAAGTAATATGATATAAACCCCATCTTTTTATCCTTGATGGCAACAATACAATACGTGCCTTGCTACCCCTGCTATCACTGGGAAAGGACACCGTAAGATTGAACCCAAAGCTAAGCACTTCTCCCATTGCAAGAAAGATCACTCTAGTAGGCCAAACCAAACTGATAATTTGAAGAGACTTGCAAAGATAACCAATCATACATAAAAGAATTCAGAGGAGATTCAAATATTTCTCATAGGTAAACTTGATCATAAGCCCACAATTCATCAGATCTCGACAAACAAACCGCAAAAAGAGTTACATCGAATAGATCTTCAAGAATATCGAGGAGAACTTTGTATTGAGATTCAAAGAGAGAGAAGAAGCCATCTAGCTAATAACTATGGACCCAAAGGTCTGTGGTAAACTACTCACAACTCATCGGAGAGGCCTTGGAGATGATGTAGAGGCCCTCCGTGGTCGATTCCCCCTCCGGTGGAGCGTCGACGAAGGCTCCAAGATGGGATCTCACGGATTCAGAAGGTTGCGGCGATGTAAATAGTTTTTCGTGGTGCTCCTGGATGTTTTCGGGTATGTGGATATATATATATATAGGCGAAGGAGGTAGGTCAAGGGAGCCATGAGGGGCCCACGAGGGTGGGGGGCGCGCCCACCCCCCTAGGGCGTGCCCTCCTGCCTGGTGGCCGCCTTGGCTACTTCTTATCGTCCACTCCAAGTCTCCTGGATTGCGTTTGTTCCAAAAAGATCACTCCCGAAGGTTTCATTCCGTTTGGACTCCGTTTGATATTCCTTTTCTTCAAAACACTGAAATAGGAAAAAAAACAATTCGTGTTGGGCCTTCGGTTAGTAGGTTAGTCCCAAAAATGATATAAAAGTGTAAAGTAAAGACCATAAACATCCAAAAACAGGTAATATAATAGCATGGAACAATCAAAAATTATAGATACGTTGGAGACGTATCAGCGGCCCAGACCGATATTACATGACCGCGTTCATGAGACTAGTTCTACCGACATGCTTTGCACATAGGTGGCTTGTGGGTGTCTGTTTCTCCAACTTTAGTTGAATCGAGTTTAACTACGGCCGGTCCTTGTTGAAGGTTAAAACATCACACTTGACGAAAAATCGTTGTGGTTTTTATGCGTAGGTAAGAACGGTTCTAACTTCTAGAGGACATCTAACTTGTTTTTGCAGGGCTTGTTGTGATGTGATATGGTCAAGACATGATGAGATATAAATTGTTGTATGAGATGATCATGTTTTGTAACAGAGTTATCGGCAACTGGCAGGAGCCATACGGTTGTCGCTTTATTGTATGAAATGCAATCGGCATGTAATTGCTTTACTTTATCACTAAGCGGTAGCGATAGTCGTAGTAGTAATAGTTGGCGAGACGACAACGATGCTATGATGGAGATCAAGGTGTCAAGCCGGTGACGATGGAGATCATGACGATGCTTCGGTGACGGAGATCATGAGCACAAGATGATGATGGCCATATCATGTCACATATTTTGTTTGCATGTGATGTTTATCTTTTATGCTTCTTATTTTGCTTAGTACGTCAGTAGCATTATAAGATGATCCCTTACTAAATTTCAAGTTATAAGTGTTCTCTCTGAGTATACACTGTTGCTACAGTTTGTCGTGCTGAGACAACACGTGATGATCGGGTGTGACAAGCTCTACGTTCACATACAAGGGGTGCAAGCCAGTTTTGCACATGCAGTGTACTCGGGTTAAACTTGACGAGCCTAGCATATGTAGATATGGCCTCGGAACACTGAGACAGAAAGGTCGAACGTGAATTATATAGTAGATATGATCAATATAGTGATGTTCACCATTGAAAACTACTCCATCTCACGTGATGATCGGACATGGTTTAGTTAATTTGGATCACGTTATCATTTAGATGACCAGAGGGATGTCTATCTAAGTGGGAGTTCTTAAGTAATATGATTAATTGAACTTAATTTATCATGAACTTAGTCCTGATAGTTTTTGCATGTCTATGTTGTTGTAGATCAATGGCACGTGCTACCGTTCCCTTGAATTTTAATGCGTTCCTAGAGAAAGCTAAGTTGAAAGATGATGGTAGCAATTACACAGACTGGGTTCGTAACTTGAGGATTATCCTCATTGCTACACAGAAGAATTACGTCCTGGAAGTACCGCTAGGTGCAAGGCCTACTACAGACGCAACTGTAGACGTTATGAACGTCTGGCAGAGCAAAGCTGATGACTACTCGATAGTTCAGTGTGCCATGCTTTACGGCTTAGAATCGGAACTTCAAAGATGTTTTGAACGTCATGGAGCATATGCGATGTTCTAGGAGTTGAAGTTAATATTTCAAGCAAATGCTTGAGTTGAGAGATATGAAGTCTCCAACAAGTTCTATAGCTGCAAAACGGAGGAGAATAGTTCTGTCAGTGAACACATACTCAAAATGTCTGGGTACCATAACCACTTGACTCAACTGGGAGTTAATCTTCCTGATGATAGTATCATTGACAGAGTTCTTCAATCACTGCCACAAAGCTATAAAGGCTTCGTGATGAACTATAATAAGCAAGGGATGGCGAAAACGATTCCCGATCTCTTCACAATGCTAAAGGTTGTGGAGGTAGAAATCAAGAAGGAGCATCAAGTGTTGATGGTTAACAAGACCACTAGTTTCAAGAAAAAGGGCAAAGGGAAGAAGGGGAACTTCAAGAAGAATAGCAAGCAAGTTTCTACTCCTGGGAAGAAGCCGAAGTGTGGACCTAAGCCTAAAAATGAGTGCTTCTACTGCAAAGGGACTGGTCACTGGAAGCGGAACTGCCCCAAGTATTTGGAGGATAAGAAGGATGGCAAAGTGAAAGGTATATTTGATCTACATGTTATTGATGTGTACCTTACTAATGCTCGTAGTAGCGCCTAGGTATTTGGTACTGGTTCCGTCACTCATATTTGCAACTCAAAACAAGGGCTACGGATTAAACGAATATTGGCTAAGGACGAGGTGACGATGCGCATCGGAAATGGTTCCAAGGTTGATGTGATCGCCGTCGACACGTTAACTCTACATCTACCTTCGGGATTAGTTTTGGACCTGAATAATTGTTATTTGGTGCCAGCATTGAGCATGAACATTATATCTGGATCTTGTTTGATCCGAGATGGTTATTCATTTAAATCATAGAATAATGGTTGTTCTATTTATATGAGTAATATCTTTTATGGTCATGCACCCTTGTTGAGTGGTCTATTTTTGTTGAATCTCTATCATGGTGATACACATGTTCATAATATTGAAGCCAAAAGATGCAAAGTTGATAATGATAGTGCAACTTATTTGTGGCACTGCCTTTTAGGTCATATTGGTGTAAAGCGCATGAAGAAACTCCATGCTGATGGGCTTTTGGAATCACTTGATTATGAATCACTTGGTGCTTGCGAACCATGCCTCATGGGCAAGATGACTAAAACTCCATTCTCCAGAACAATGGAACGAGCTACTGACTTATTGGAAATAATACATACTGATGTATGCGGTCCAATGAGTATTGAGGCTCGTGGCGGGCGTCGTTATTTTCTGACCTTCACAGATGATTTGAGCAGATATGGGTATATCTACTTAATGAAACATAAGTCTGAAACATTTGAAAAGTTCAAAGAATTTTAGGGTGAATGGAAAATCATTGTAACAAGAAAATAAAGTTTCAATGATCTGATCATGGAGGCGAATATTTGAGTTACGAGTTTGGTCTTCATTTGAAACAATGTGGAATAGTTTCGCAACTCACGCCACCTGGAACACCACAACGTAATGGTGTGTCCGAACGTCGTAACCATACTTTATTGGATATGGTGCAATCTATGATGTCTCTTACTGATTTACCGATATCGTTTTGGGGTTATGCTTTAGAGACGGCTGCATTCACGTTAAATAGGGCACCATCCAAATCCGTTGAGACGACACCATATGAACTATGGTTTGGCAAGAAACCCAAGTTGTCGTTTCTTAAAGTTTGGGGCGATGATGCTTATGTGAAAAAGCTTTGATACGTCTCCAACGTATCTATAATTTTTGATGTATTGATGCCATGTTTATAATGTTTTTACATGCTTTTGGTATGATTTGATTAGAACTAACCGGGACTGACGCTGTTTTCAGCAGAACTACCATGGTGTTGTTTTTATGTAGAAATAAAAATTCTCGGAATGCGCTGAAAATCAACGGAGATTTTTTCTAGAAAATATAAAAAACACTGGAACAAAAAGTTATCGGAGAGGAGTCCCATGGGGCCTATGAGGGTGGAGGGTGCCCCCCCTAGGGCGTGCCCCTGTGCCTCGTGGACACCCCATGGGTCCTCCTGACTTGTTCTCGACGCCAAACCCTCCTATAAATACAGAAACCCCCGAAACACAACCTAGATCGGGAGTTCCGCCGCCACAAGCCTCTGTAGCCACCAAAAACCTCTCGGGAGCCTGTTCCGGCACCCTGCCGGAGGGGGAATCCATCACCGGTGGCCATCTTCATCATCCCGGCGCTCTCCATGATGAGGAGGGAGTAGTTCACCCTCGGGGCTGAGGGTATGTACCAATAGCTATGTGTGTTTGATCTCCCTCTCTCTCTCTCTCTCTCTCTCTCATGTTCTTGATGTGGCACGATCTTGATGTACCACGAGCTTTGCTATTATAGTTGGATCTTATGATGTTTCTCCCCCACTATCTCCTTGTAATGGATTGAGTTTTCCCTTTTGAAGCTATCTTATCGGATTGAGTCTTTAAGGATTTGAGAACACTTGATGTATGTCTTGCATGTGCTTATCTATGGTGACAATGGGATATCACGTGATCTACTTGATGTATGTTTTGGTGATCAACTTGCGGGTTCAGTGACCTTGTGAACTTATGCATAGGGGTTGGCACACGTTTTCGTCTTGACTCTCTGGTAGAAACTTTGGGGCACTCTTTGAAGTTCTTTGTGTTGGTTGAATAGATGAATCTGAGATTGTGTGATGCATATCGTATAATCATGCCCACGGATACTTGAGGTGACATTGGAGTATCTAGGTGACATTAGGGTTTTGGTTGATTTGTGTCTTAAGGTGTTATTTTACTACGAACTCTAGGGCTGTTTGTGACACTTATAGGAATAGCCCAATGGATTGATCGGAAAGAATAGCTTTGACGTGGTTTCGTACCCTACAATAATCTCTTCGTTTTTTCTCCACTATTAGTGACTTTGCAGTGACTCATTGTTGCATGTTGAGGGATAGTTATATGATCCAATTATGTTATTATTGTTGAGAGAACTTGCACTAGTGAAAATATGAACCCTAGGCCTTGTTTCGAAGCATTGCAATACCGTTTGTGCTCACTTTTATCATTAGCTACCTTGCTGTTTTTATATTTTCATATTACAAAAACCTATATCAACCATCCATATTGCACTTGTATCACCATCTCTTTGCCGAACTAGTGCACCTATACAATTTACCATTGTATTGGGTGTGTTGGGGACACAAGAGACTCTTTGTTATTTGGTTGCAGGGTTGTTTGAGAGAGACCATCTTCATCTACGCCTCCCACGGATTGATAAACCTTAGGTCATCCACTTGAGGGAAATTTTCTACCGTCCTACAAACCTCTGCACTTGGAGGCCCAACAACGTCTACAAGAAGAAGGTTGTGTAGCAGATATCAAGCTCTTTTATGGCGCCGTTGCCAGGGAGGCTAGGTAAGCGGCACTAACACCCCGTCAACTAAGCTCTTTTCTGGCACCGTTGCCAGGGAGGTTAGTGCTTGAAGGTATATCTTTAGATCTTGCAATCGAATCTTTTTGTTTCTTGTTTTATCACTAATTTAGTATATAAAAGGAAACAAAAAAATAGAATTGAGGGTGCCTCATATGCTTCATCTTTTTAATGTCTTCCGTGAAAATGGTGGAAATGAAACTTGTGCTCAAGTGCTGGAAGAAGAAGTTTATAAAATGTTTGGCACTAAGTTTTTGAATGATGAGCATGATTGTAATGTTGTTAGTGTGAATTCCTTGAATATCCATGATGCTAATGATATGCAAAGCCACAAGCTTGGGGAAGCTATGTTTGATGAAGATGATATTTTTAGTCCCCCAAGTTTTGATGAGAAAATATATTATGATGATAGCATGCCTCCTATCTATGATGATTATTGTGATGACATTTATGCTATAAAGAGTAATGATATCCATGAAACTTGTCATCATGATTTTAATGCTCAAATTGATTATGTGAACAAAGTATCACATGATAGTTATTTCGTTGAGTTTGCTCCCACTACTATTCATGAGATAAATTTGCTTATGTGGAGAGTAGTAAAATTTCTATGCTTGTGCATCATGAAAATAATGCTTCATGTGATAGTTATATTGTTGAATTCATTCATGATTATACTGAAAATTACTACAAGGGAGGAGTATATGCTTGTAGGAATTGCAATAATATCAAGTTTCCTCTCCATGTGTTGAAAATCTTGAAGTTATGCTTGTCTTGCCTTCCTATGCTAGTTGATTCTTGCTCCCATAAGTTGCCTGCTCACAAAATCACTAGGCATAGGAAGTGGGTTAGACTTAAATGTGTTAATCATATGCTTCATGATTCTCCCATTATGTTTCAATTCTTATCTTTTATGTGAGCATCATTGAAATCATCATGCCTAGCTAAAAAGGCATTAAAGAAAAGCGCTTGTTGGGAGGCAACCCAATATTTACCCCTACTTTTTTTGAGTGTCCACATGATTAAGCTACTGTAGTAATCATGTTTTATAGATTTTGTTTCAATAAGGTGCCAAGTAGAACCTTTGGGAAGACTTGGGTGAAAGTTAATGCGATCTTGCTGTAAAAAACAGAAACTTTGCGCTCACGAGAATAGCTGTAATTTTTTTTTACAGAAGAGTGCTTTCAAGTCGATTATTTTTGAAGAAGATTAATAGACAAATTCCTCACGTCCACCAATTTATTTAAGAATTTTTGGAGTTATAGAAGTATTCAAGAGTTACATATTACTACAGACTGTTCTGTTTTTGACAGATTCTGTTTTCTATGTGTTGTTTGCTTATTTTGATGAATCTATGAGTAGTATCGGAGGGTATGAACCATAGAGAAGTTCGAATACAGTAGATATTACACCAATATGAATTCAGAATGAGTTCACAACAGTACCAAAAGTTGTGATTTATTTTCTTATACTAACAGAGCTTATGAGATTTTCTGTTGAGTTTTGTGTTGTGAAGTTTTCAAGTTTTGGGTAAAGATTCGATGGACTGTGGAATAAGGAGTGGCAAGAGCCTAAGATTGGGGATGCCCAATGTAACCCAAGGTAATATTCAAGGAGAACCAAGAGCCGAAGCTTGGGGATGCCCTGGATGGCATCCCATCTTTCATCTTCGTTCATCGGTAACTTTACTTGAGGCTATATTTTTATTCACCACATGATATGTGTTTTGCTTGGAGCGGCATTTTGTTTTATTTTGTTTTGTTTGCTGTTTGAATAATATTAAGATCTGAAATTCTTAAATGTTAGAGAGTCTTCACATAGTCACATAATTATTCGACTACTCATTGATCTTCACTTATATCTTTCGGAGTAGTTTGTTATTTTCTCTAGTGCTTCACTTATATCTTTTAGAGCACAACGGTGGTTTTATTTTGAAGAAATAGATGAAATCTCATGCTTCACTTATATTATTTTGAGAGTCTTCTAGAACAGTACGGTAATTTGCTTGGGTTATGAATTTAGTCCTAATATGATAGGCATCCAAGAGAGATATAATAAAAACTTTCATATAAAGTGCATTGAATACTATGAGAAGTTTGATTCTTTATGATTTTTTTTGAGATATGAGGATGGTAATATTAGAGTCATGCTAGTGGAGTAGTTGTGAATTTGGGAGATACTTGTGTTAAAGTTTGGGATTCCCATAGCATGCACGTATGGTGAACCGTTATGTGATGAAGTTGGAGCATGATTTATTTATTGATTGCCTTCCTTATGTGTGGAGGTCCGGATCATGCGATGGTTAACTCCTACCAACCCTTCCCCTAGGAGCATGCGTGTAGTACTTTGTTTTGAATACTTGTAGATTTTCGCAATAAGTATGTGAGTTCTTTATGACTAATGTTGAGTCCATGGATTATACGCACTCTCGCCCTTCCATCATTGCTAGCCTCTCTAGTACCACGCAACTCTCGTCGGTACCATAAACCCACCATTTACCTTCCTCAAAACAGCCACCATACCTACTTATTATGTCATCTCCATAGCCATTCCGAGATATATTGCCATGCAACTTTCCACCGTTCTGTTTACTATGAGACGCTCCATCATTGTCATATTGCCTTGCATGATCATGTATTTGGCATCGTATTTGTGGCAAAGCCATCGTTCATAATTTTTCATACATGTCACTCTTGAACCATTGCACATCCCAGTACACCGCCGGAGGCATTCACATAGAGTCATATTTTGTTCTAAGTATCAAGTTGTAATTCTTGAGTTGTAAGTAAATAAAAGTGTGATGATCTTCATTATTAGAGCATTGTCCCATGTGAGGAAAGGATGATGGAGACTATGATTCCCCCACAAGTCGGGATGAGACTCCAGACTAAAAAAAAGAGGCCATAAAAAAAGAGAAAATGCCCAAATAAAAAAATATGAGAGAAAAGGAGAGAAGGGGCAATGCTACTATCCTTTTACCACACTTGTGCTTCGAAGTAGCACCATGATATTCATGATAGAGAGTCTCCTATGATGTCACTTTCATATACTAGTGGGTAGTTTTCATTATAGAACTTGGCTTGTATATTCCAATGATGGGCTTCCTCAAAATGCCCCAGGTCTTCGTGAGCAAGCAAGTTGGATGCACACTATTGGTGTCAAAACCGGAGGATCTCGGGTAGGGGGTCCCAAACTGTGTGTCTAGGCGGATGGTAACAGGAGACAAGGGGCACGATGTTTTTACCCAGGTTCGGGCCCTCTCGGTGGAGGTAAAACCCTACTCCTGCTTGATTAATATTGATGATATGGGTAGTACAAGAGTAGATCTACCACGAGATCAAAGAGGCTAAACCCTAGAAGCTAGCCTATGGTATGATTGTTGTTCGTCCTATGGACTAAAACCCTCTGGTTTATATAGACATCGGAGAGGGCTAGGGTTACACAGAGTCGGTTACAATGGCAGGAGATCTACATATCCGTATCGCCAAGCTTGCCTTCCACGCCAAGGAAAGTCCCATCCGGACATGGGACGAAGTCTTCAATCTTGTATCTTCATAGTCCAGGAGTTCGGCCAACGGTGATAGTTCGGCTATCCGGACACCCCCTAATCTAGGACTCCCTCAGTAGCCCCTGAACCAGGCTTCAACGACGACGAGTCCGGCGTGCATATTGTCTTCGGCATTGCAAGGCGGGTTACTCCTCTGAATACTTCATAGAAGATTTTGAACACAAGGATAGTGTCCGGCTCTGCAAAATAAGTTCCACATACCACCGTAGAGAGAATAATCTTTACACAAATTCAATCTGCTGACGTATTCTGCAGCGTGACGTCACACCACGGCCAAGCCTTTATTGGAATCGTTTTTACTGTCCCACCTCAGCGTGTTTAGCGAGGCGGTTTCTTTGGCACGTCTTGTCAAAGCAGAGATTGTGTCCCCTTATTTCGCGATTCTCATCAATACGGGTGTGGGTAACCCAGTCGTTCCCGTTGGTGCGCCTCCTCTATCGAAGGCGAGTCCCGAACGGTCATGGGGAGGGCTCTTGGTATTCAACCTCTTTATAACGAGACCAAGGCCCACTCCTTTCTTTCAAGCTCAATCGAATCCGCCCCTCGCCTCGAGTTCCAACACCCAAAGCTCTAGATTTAGGCGCTTCGGACCTCCGAGGATGTCCGGCTCCGACCTGCAAGGCCGGTGGATGCCTTCCTCCGTCACGGAAGAAGATGTGCTAAAGCTGAGAGACGCCCGGTATCTAACCGGTGAAATTTCGCACAGGCTGCCCGCCCAAGGGCAGGTTATTCCCACTCCCAAGCTTGGTGAGAGCGTTGTGTTCATGTCTCACTTCCTTCGGGGGTTAGGCTTCCCGACGGACCCCTTCGTGAGGGGGCTCATGTTTTATTATGGGTTGGAATTTCATGACTTGGATCCGGAGTCCATCCTCCACATCTCATCGTTCATTGTCGTATGTGAAGCCTTCCTCCGCATTACCCCTCACTTTGGATTGTGGCTCAAAACCTTCAAAGTGGATCCGAAGATGATCAAGGGGCAGCAGGCAGAGTGCAGAGGGGCTGTTACAAGCAAGAATGTTGACGCTCCATGGCCTGAGGGCTCTTTTCAAGAGGAGCTCAGTCTGTGGCAACAAGAGTGGTTTTATATTACAGCTCCCAAGGGCACCAAATGGGTGGCGCCACCTGCCTTTCGCTCGGGTCCTCCATCGCGGCTGGCATCATGGGTCAATAAAGGGCTCGACTGGGGGCCGTCCAAGGACGTGCCCTTGTTGCAGGGCCGTATTCGAGATCTCCTAGAGAGAGAGATCGATCTGGTCATAGTAGCGCAGGTCATGCCAATTCGTCGCACCCTGCCCTGCAAACGTCACCCCCTCCGCCTATGGGAGTTCAATCCGGATGGACCACGATCTCTCCAACATCTTATGGGCACAACGCCCATGGAGTTGTACCAACTGTTCTTCGGATCACAAGCAATGTGTCCGGACTTGACCGAGGACGCAGGTCTGAGCTGCAATCGCCCGGATACTCAAGTAAGTAGTCCTGTACCCGGACATGCTATCCGTATATCTATCATAAACTTGCCTTTAAAAGAGTCGTCCCTTGAACAGGAGTGGACAACGAAAGCAAAACTGATCCGGTGTCCGGCCCCCCTCCCTGAGACCATGCCGGATCCTGTGTTAACCAGGATGCTAGAGGCTGCGCATTTTGAAGAAGGCGAAGGGGGGAACAGGGGAGCTACTGCCTCCGGGAAGGAGTTTATCAAGAAAGGAGGGATCGAGAATCCCTCCCTCCAAGGGGAGAAGAGGACCGCTTCTGAAGATCCGGAGACCAAGGCCTCGAAGCGGGGGAAGAAATCTTCACTGGAGGGTCCTGCACCGGGAGATGCCCTGGCCGCACTATTTCCCCAAGGTGATCAGCCCTCCAGCGAGCCGTAAGTAAAAAGGGGTCATTTTCTTAAAATGAGATACATCCCTGTTTTATCTCTGAAGATAACCGAAATTTTTTCTTGTAGTTGGGATCTCAACCCTTCTCAGTAGAGCTCGTCTTCAGGGGATCTTGATCCGGAGATGATGGAGAGCAAAACGCCTCCGCCTGCCGTACCGTCATGCTAGGAGGACGACCCTGAGGTGTCGTCACGGAGGGTTTCTCCGAATCCGGAGGGGCCCGAAGGCAGTCGTATGTCCCCTCAAAGCCCTCCGCATCCGCCCTCCGAAAAAGGCCATCGGACGAGTCCGGCACCGACTGGTGTGCGATCGGAGGAGCTGAAAGATCTGCTCGGGCGAGCGTCTATCTCGGAAGATCATCGTGCACTAATGGGTACGGTGATTGAAAGGATTTCATATGCTGAAAGTGGATTGCATGAAGCCGTCACAAGTTTACTGACGGGTTTTGAGGTACGAAAAATGATGTACCTTCTGACAGTTTTGCATATAGAATGCGCCCTGTATAGATAGTAGCCCCTGAGTCTCGGTGTGTTGTCAAAAATGACAGCGCGCCGAGGATCATAATCCCAGGTATAATATGCGCTCTTCCTGTGTAGGTGGCGAAGTGTCCGGTGGCGAGCCAGATTGATGAATTTGTCGAACTAAAGCGGCAACTTGACGTGGCAGATTCTGACATCGCGCTTGTCAATAAGCGGCTTGACGATTCACAAGGTATGCAGCTTCTCCGCGGACACCTGGTAAGGTAGCTTAATGTCTGTGCCTTACAACATGTATGCTTGACGCAGATGGTGCCGCTGCCATGGAGAACCTTCGGGCGGAACTCGCCCGAGCCAAGGAGCAAGCCCGAAAAAGTGATGCGGCTGCCTTAAAAGCAGCCGAAGAGCTGAGAGCCGAACAGGCTGCTCACTGCCAAAGCAAGAAAGAAATGGCCGAGATGGCCGTAAAGTTGAAGAATGCTACCGACCGTTTGCGAGCTTCTTGAAAAAGAAGGTCGAGCAGAACGAGAGGACCTGAAAAAGGCCACTACTGAGGCCAAGGATGCTCGCTCTGCAATGAGAGCTATGAAAGAGGAGCTATGTCAGGCTGGAGATATTGCGGCTGGAAAGCCTTTTCTGCTGCGGAGGAAATTTACGGATCCTAAGTATGCTCAGTTGGGCCGGCTGTGGGGTGCAGAGGATTCTTATCTGGACTTGGCGGCGAGTGCCGCAGATGCGGCCTAACACTTCCGAGGCCAAAAGGATCACGGAATGGAAGAGCTTTTTTGGTCGCAGTTCCATAGTCCAGAGCGTCCGCTTCCATTGACCGATCATTTGGCCGAATGGGCTGAGCTGAATAGGTTGTCCGGACTTGCCATGAAGGATGTCGTGACTCATTTGTGTCCGAACAGGCCCGAGCCGAAGAGTTATTTTGGCTTGGTGCAGCAGTTCCTTGGTGCGGTGCCGCATATTGGTGCAATGAAGCGGTCATCATGCATAGAGGGTGCACGGATGGCTCTTGCCCGTGTTAAGACATATTGGTTGGAGATGAAGGCCACCGACGTTGCATCCCAGGATTCGGATAGAAGTCGAGTGCCTGCCGAGCACTATTTTGAGGAAGTCCTGCAGGGCGCTCGTTTAATAGAGACGCAGTGCTCGAAGGATATTATGTTCAAATGACATGTATGATTTGTGAAACAATGTTTCAATATAATATAAGGGCTTTTTATACTTGTGCATTCAAGTATTAAAATACCTCCTGTGCGGCCGTTAATGTATATGTGTATATAACCTGAAAGATGGCAGTCTTCGGCTTCAGCCCCCACGCACATAGTGCGGGGGTGTTTGCAAAAAAGGCGCATTTTCACACTTAATCCAACGTCTTGGTCCTATAAAGGAGGTGATAGCGTAGCAAACTAGGCAACCTGACTATAATGCTTTATCACTTTCACTTAGCCATAGGAGTTCGATGGTGGGGCTACTATATAGCCCCTAGGAGCACCGCGCTCTCCCGAATTCGGGGCGCGTATGTGCCTGACCGCGAAACGGTCCTTCGTTAATGCGGAGGAATTCTAAACACTCATGTGGGTCATCGAGTGGTTGACCAGTCTCACGCTATATCATGACAGTCAGTTTTTGGCTTTCTCTACTGAGGTGCTCACCAGGCCGAACCGGGGCACAATCGCAGTAGTTCTCCTAGTGTCGCGTTAGCCGATAGAACGGAACGTAAGGCAGCAAAACACAGGAGCCGGGCAAACCCAACATTTGACCAAAGACATGATTCGGAGCTGATGCATATAAGGCCTAACTCGAGACACCGAACACTCCCTAAGGTATTCGGTCTTTATGAAAACGGGCAGAACAATGCCCTAAGCCCCTGGTGTCCAGGTATGCACAGAAATTTCTATAAACGGAGTACGATTCAAAAAGCGAATAAAAAAGAGAAGAACTTACTTGAAGAAAGATCGTGCGAAAAATGTACTTTATATAAATGGAGTACGATTCAAAAAGCGAATAAAATTGAGCCTTATTGTCTCTTGTTGTTCATGCATGCAGCCCCTTGTACGGGGTGTGCGGCTAGTAGGCCTTTATATGTTTACGCTGGACTCATCTAGCCGTGTTCGGGGTCCAAATGACCTGTTCAGGTGCTTGGTTTTAGCGGAGCCGGATTAGTGTGCGACTGTCCAGGCAGTCTCGCGTTCTTCCATGCTCGAGTAACACTTGATACTTCCCTTTAATGAGATGATGTCGCGTGGACCGGGCATTTTAAGTGTAAGAGATGCATAATGCGGTATTGCGTTAAAGCGGGCGAAAGCTTCATGTCCCAATAGTGCTTGATAGCTACTTTTGAATGGGGCGATATGAAAGGTTAACTTTTCGCGGCGGAAGTTGTCGGATGAG
The DNA here is from genome assembly GCF_018294505.1 of Triticum aestivum. NCBI lineage: Eukaryota > Viridiplantae > Streptophyta > Magnoliopsida > Poales > Poaceae > Triticum > Triticum aestivum. The sequence goes on along the minus strand of NC_057795.1, from coordinate 655,655,302 downwards.
CCGAACATAACTTCTAGCAGCAGGGAGCCCGTACAATGGGCATATAGGACTGGCATTACCCCCTTGAACGAGGTGTCGCTGTGGCGAATTTTGGTTGGGTCTATCCCCATTTTGTGGATTGTGTCCTGATATAGCAGGTTTAGATCACTACCGCCGTCCATTAGGACTTCTGTGAATTGGAGTCCGTCGATTATAGGATCTAATATCAGGGCAGTCCATCCTGCGTTCCGGATACTTCTAGAATAATCCTGATGATCAAAGGTGATTGGTTTTGACAACCAGTGTCGAGACTCCGCTGGGATAGGCCGTGCGGCGCGTATTTCTATGGGCGCCGTTCTGATTTTCCCTTTTATCACTTGAAGTGAGTTTACTGTTTTGACTTCTTGTGGGAAATTCTTTTGTTTTCCGGTGCTCTGCTTGTGGGGTTCGTCATCGTCCTCGCTTGTTGTGTCGATCCCCTTGTGTTCGGCATTGAGTTTGCCGGACTGCTTGAAGACCCAACAATCTCTGTGGGTATGGTTTGCAGGCTTCCCGGGGTTACTGTGGATTTAGCATATTTTGTCCAAGATTTTGTTTAAGTTGGATAGCTCATGGCTGTTATCCTTGAGGGGCAGTTTTTTATGATTCTGCCGAGAGCTTTTGAATCCGGCATTGACTGTCGTGCTCTTCGGGCTGTTTCCCCTTGTCCGGCGATGGTCCTTGCTGCATCGTGGTTTCCCGTTTCCATCTCTGACTTCGGATGTACTTGGGTCGCTGGTACTACATCTTGCCAGCCAACTATCCTCTCCCGCGCAAAAGCGGGTCATGAGGCTTGTTAGTGCAGCCATTGTTCTTGGCTTTTCCTGGCCAAGGTGCCTAGCGAGCCATTCATCTCGGACGTTGTGTTTGAAAGCTGCTAAGGCTTCGGCGCCTGGACAGTCGACTATTTGGTTCTTTTTAGTGAGGAACCTGTTCCAGAATTTGTGGGCTGACTCTCCGGGTTGTTGAGTTATGTGACTTAAATCGTCTGCATCCAGAGGGCGGACATAAGTCCCTTGAAAATTTGCCCGAAAAGCATCCCCGAGCTCTTCCAAACTTCCAATGGTATTTTCAGGAAGGCTTTTAAGCCAGTGCCATGCTGGCCCTTTGAGCTTGAGGGGTAAATATTTTATGGCGTGGAGATCATCTCCTCTAGCCATGTGTATGTGGAGGATGTAATCCTTCATCCAGACTCCCGGGTCTGTTGTTCCGTCGTATGCCTCTATGTTTACGGGTTTAAATCCCGCTGGGAATTCGTGTTCCAGCACCTCATCGGTGAAACATAGAGGGTGTGCGGCTCCCCTATATTTGGGTGTGCCGTGATGTCCGGATATTTGGCGTGTTGCATTGCTTAGAAGAGCTTGCTTTCTTGGCCCGTAGATGGACCTAACTGGGCCATCCCTTTGATGCGAATCCTTATGCGGATCGCGTGTCGGCTTGTATGCGGCGCCGCTTGCCGCTCTATGCTTGTCATGTGGTCCTCCATCCGACCGGGCGGCCTCTTTGTTCTTTGATTGCGGGGGCTCTAAGGCCTCCTCATCGAATTCGGGCAGTAGTTTGCGCTTCGGGTAGCTCTTTGTTTGGCGACTGTCGCCGTATTTCTCTGCGGTGTTGAGTACTTTGCTCCATCTGATTCTGAGTGCACCTTCCGCTGTTTTAAGCTTCCGCTTCTGCTTTTTCAGGCTACACGCAATGGTGACGAGCCTTTTGTGGAGGTTCTTCTGCTCCAACAACTTGTCCGGTGTGAGATCGTCCGGACTGTTATTTTCGCCCGGGGACGGATTGTTTATCCAAGTTGTCCTGTTCGGATGGTTGTTCAATGGCATGTTCGTCGTCCGCCGGTTCGACCTGCTCTATGGCTAGTTCTGTATGGCCGCCGTCTTTGTCGAGGCGGGACTTTGTGCGGCGCTTTCGTTGCCGTCTTGACTGCTTTTCGAGGGATTTATCCTTTGTAGCGTCCCGTTGTTCCTTGTTGTCACTTCCTTTAGGTGTATCCACCATGTATACATCGTGAGATGGGGTGGTTGTCCAGTACCCTGTAGGTGCTAGTTCGTGGTTATCTCCTACATCGTCGTCCATATCGTCGATGTCTTCGGAGTCGAAATTGAGCACGTCGTTTAAACTTTCGATAGTGGCTATGAAGTGGGTAGTGGGTGGGTGTTGAATTTCTTCGTCGTCCGCATCCCAACCTTCCTGACCATAGTCCGGCCAGGGCTCTCCTGATAAAGAGAGAGACTTTAGTGAATTCAGGATGTCGCCAAGGGGCGAGTGCCAAAAGATGTCTACGGTGGTGAACTCCATAACCGGCGCCCAATCGGATTTGATTGGCGGGGCACGGGAGGTTCGAAGTCCAGAGAGGAGTCCGGCACCTCGGAGTCACGGGCTTTGCAAGGGACAGGGATGGTGTTCGGCTCAATTGCCGTCGAGATCGTAGCCCCCGAGGCGGTGTCCAGCCACTTGTCCTTGATCGGCGAAGTCGGCTCCGAGCTAAGGGTCGGAGCGGACTCTGGTGCGGCCTCTAGGGCATTGTTCGGCAGCAGAGCTAGATCATACCCATCGAGACAGTGCGGCGCGCTTGGCTGTGGCTCGAATCCATCGAAGATCAAGTCTCCGTGGATGTCAGCCGTGTAGTTCAAACTCCCAAATCTGACCTGATCGCCAGGGGCGTAGCTTTCGATCTGCTCCAGATGGCCAAGTGAATTGGCCCGCAGTGCGAAGCTGCCGAATACGAAGATCTGTCCGGGGAGAAAAGTCTCACCCTGGAACGCGTTGTTGTTGATGATCGAAGGAGCCATCGGACCTAAAGATGACGGCATAGAGGAACTCTCAATGAAAGCACCAATGTCGGTGTCAAAACCGGCGGATCTCGGGTAGGGGGTCCCGAACTGTGCGTCTAGGCGGATGGTAACAGGAGACAAGGGACACGATGTTTTTACCCAGGTTCGGGCCCTCTCGGTGGAGGTAAAACCCTACTCCTGCTTGATTAATATTGATGATATGGGTAGTACAAGAGTAGATCTACCACGAGATCAAAGAGGCTAAACCCTAGAAGCTAGCCTATGGTATGATTGTTGTTCGTCCTATGGACTAAAACCCTCATGTTTATATAGACACCGGAGAGGGCTAGGGTTACACAGAGTCGGTTACAATGGTAGGAGATCTACATATCCGTATCGCCAAGCTTGCCTTCCACGCCAAGGAAAGTCCCATCCGGACACGGGACTAAGTCTTCAATCTTGTATCTTCGTAGTCCAGGAGTCCGGCCAACGGCAATAGTTCGGTTATCCGGACACCCCCTAATCCAGGACTCCCTCACACACCCACTTAGTTTCTTTTTGAGCTTTCATACACTTATAGCTCTGGTGCATCTGTTGCATGGCAATCCCTACTCACTCACATTGATATCTATTGATGGGCATCTCCATAGCCCGTTGATACGCCTAGTTGATGTTAGACTATCTTCTCCTTTTTGTCTTCTCCACAACCACCATTCTATTCCACCTATAGTGCTATGTCCATGGCTCACGCTCATGTATTGTGTGAAGATTGAAAAAGTTTGAAAATACTAAAGTATGAAACAATTGCTTGGCTGAAACCGGGATTGTGCATGATTAAATACTTTGTGTGATGAAGATAGAGCATAACCAGACTATATGATTTTGTAGGGATAGCTTTCTTTAGCCATGTTATTTTGAGAAGACATGATTCATTTGTTAGTATGCTTGAAGTATTATTGTTTTTATGTCAATATTAAACTTTTGTCTTGAATCTTTCGAATCTGAACATTCATGCCACAATAGAGAAGATTACATTGATAAAGATGTTAGGTAGCATTCCACATCAAAAATTCTGTTTTATCATTTACCTACTCGAGGATGAGCAGGAATTAAGCTTGGGGATGCTTGATACGTCTCCAACGTATCTATAATTTTTGATGTATTCATGCCATGTTTATAATATTTTTACATGATTTTGGTATCATTTGATTAGAACTAACCCGGGCTGACACTGTTATCAGCACAACTACCGTGGTGTTGTTTTTGTGCAGAAATAAAAGTTCTTGGAATGCGCTGAAAATCAACGGAGATTTTTTTCCGGAAAATATAAAAAATACTGGAACAAAAAGTTATCGGAGAGGAGTCCCATGGGGCCCACGATGGTGGAGGGCGCGCCCCTATGCCTCGTGGACATCCCGTGGGTCCTCCTGACTTGTTCTTGACGCCAAACCCTCCTATAAATACAGAAACCCCCGAAACATAACCTAGATCGAGAGTTCCGCCGTCGCAAGCCTCTCTAGCCACCAAAAACCTCTCGGGAGCCCGTTCCGGCACCCTGCTGGAGGGGGAATCCATCACCGGTGGCCATCTTCATCATCCCGGCGCTCTCCATGACGAGGAGGGAGTAGTTCACCCTCGGGGCCGAGGGTATGTACCAGTAGCTTTGTGTTTGATCTCTCTCTCTCTCTCGTGTTCTTGATGTGGCACGATCTTGATATACCGCGAGCTTTGCTATTGAGGGAGTCCTGGATTAGGGGGTGTCCGGATAGCCGAACTATCGCCATTGGCCGGACTCCTGGACTATGAAGATACAAGATTGAAGACTTCGTCCCGTGTTCGAATGGGACTTTCCTTGGCGTGGATGGCAAGCTTGGCGATACGGATATGTATATCTCCTACCATTGTAACTGACTCTGTGTAACCCTAACCCTCTCCGTGTCTATATAAACCGGAGGGTTTTAGTCCGTAGGACGAACAACAATCATACCATAGGCTAGCTTCTAGGGTTTAGCCTCTTTGATCTCGTGGTAGATCCACTCTTGTACTACCCATATCATCATTATTAATCAAGCAGGAGTAGGGTTTTACCTCCATCGAGAGGGCCCGAACCTGGGTAAAAACATCGTGTCCCTTGTCTCCTGTTACCATCCGCCTAGACGCACAGTTCGGGACCCCCTACCCGAGATCCGCCGGTTTTGACACCGACATTGGTGCTTTCATTGAGAGTTCCTCTGTGCCGTCATCTTTAGGTCTGATGGCTCCTTCGATCATCAACAACGATGCGTTCCAGGGTGAGAGTTTTCTCCCCAGACAGATCTTCGTATTCGGCGGCTTTGCACTGCGGGCCAATTCACTTGGCCACCTGGAGCAGATCGAAAGCTACGCCCCTGGCCATCAGGTCAGATTTGGGAGTTTGAACTACACGGCTGACATCCGCGGAGACTTGATCTTCGACGGATTCGAGCCACAGCCAAGCGTGCCGCACTGTCTCGATGGGTATGATCTAGCTCTGCCACCAAACAGTGCCCTGGAGGCCACACCAAAGTCCGCTCCGACCCTTAGCTCGGAGCCGACTTCGCCGATCGAGGACGAGTGGCTAGACACCACCTCGGGGGCTATGATCTCTACGGCGGTTGAGCCAGACACCATCCCTGTCCCTTGCAAAGCACGTGACTCCGAGGTGCCGGACTCCTCTCCGGACTCCGAACCTCCTGCGCCCCCGCCAATCAAGTCCGATTGGGCACCGGTTATGGAGTTCACCGCCGCGAACATCTTTTAGCACTCACCCCTTGGCGACATCCTAAATTCACTAAAGTCTCTCTCTTTATCAGGAGAGCCCTGGTCGGACTATGGTCAGGAAGGTTGGGATGCGGACGACGAAGAAATTCAACACCCACCCACCATCCACTTCATAGCCACTGTCGAAAGTTTAAACGACGTGCTCAATTTCGACTCTGAAGACATCGACGGTATGGACGACGATGTAGGAGATAACCACGAACCAGCACCTACAGGGTACTGGATAGCCACCCTATCTCACGATGTATACATGGTGGACACACCTAAAAGAAGTGACGACGAGGAACAACGGGACGCTACGAAGGATCAATCCCTCGAGAAGCAGTCAAGACGGCGATGAAAGCGCCGCACAAAGTCCCCCTCGACAAAGACAACAGCCATACAGACCCAGCCATAGAGCAGGTCGAACCGGTGGACGACGAACATGCCATTGAACAACCGTCCGAACAGGACAACTTGGATAAACAATCCGTCCCCGGCGAAGATAACAGTTCGGATGATCTCACACCGGACAAGTTGTTGGAGCAGAAGAACCTCCACAAAAGGCTCGTCGCCGCTGCGCGTAGCCTGAAAAAGCAGAAGCAGAAGCTCAAAACAGCGGAAGATGCACTCAGAATCAGATTGAGCAAAGTACTCAACACCACAGACAAATACGGCAACAGTCGCCAAACAAAGAGCTACCCAAAGAGCAAACTACTGCCCAAATTCGATGAGGAGGCCTTAGAGCCCCGCAATCAAAGAACAAAGAGGCCGCCCGGTCGGATGGACGACCACATGACAAGCATAGAGCGGCAAGCGGCGCCGCACACAAGCCGGCATGCGATCCGCATAAGGATTTGCATCAAAAGGATGGCCCAGTTAGGTCCATCTACGGGCCAAGAAAGCAAGCTCTTCTAAGCAATGCAACACGCCAAATATCCGGACATCACGGCACACCCAAATATAGGGGAGCCGCACACCCCCTATGATTCACCGATGAGGTGCTGGGTCATGAATTCCCAGCGGGATTTAAACCCATAAACATAGAGGCATACGATGGAACAACAGACCCGGGAGTCTGGATTGAGGATTAAATCCTCCACATACACATGGCTAGAGGAGATGATCTCCACACCATAAAATACTTACCCCTCAAGCTCAAAGGGCCAGCACGACACTGGCTTAAAAGCCTCCCTGAAAATACCATTGGAAGTTGGGAGGAGCTCGAGGATGCTTTTCGGGCAAATTTTGAAGGGACTTATGTCCGCCCTCCGGATGCAGACGATTTAAGTCACATAACTCAACAACCCGGAGAGTCGGCCCGCAAATTTTGGGACAGGTTCCTCACCAAAAAGAACCAAATAGTCGACTGTCTGGACGCCGAAGCCTTAGCAGCTTTCAAACACAACATCCGAGACGAATGGCTCGCCAGGCACCTTGGCCAGGAAAAGCCAAGAACAATGACTGCACTAACAAGCCTCATGACCCGCTTTTGCGCGGAGAGGATAGTTGGCTGGCAAAATGTAGTACCAGCGAACCAAGTACATCTGAAGTCAGAGATGGAACCGGAAACCACGACGCAGCAAGGACCAGTGCCGGACAAGGAGAAATAGCCCGAAGAGCACGGCAGTCAACGCCGGATTCAAAAGCTCTCGGCAGAATCATAAAAAACTGCCCCTCAAGGATAACATCCACGAGCTATCCAACTTAAACAAAATCTTGGACAAAATATGCCAAATCCACAGTACCCCCGGGAAGCCTGCAAACAATACCAACAGAGATTGTTGGGTCTTCAAGCAGTCCGGCAAACTCAATGCCGAACACAAGGGGCTTGACACACCAAGTGAGGACGATGACGAACCCCACAAGCAGAGCACCGGGAAACAAAAGAATTTCCCACAAGAAGTCAAAACAGTAAACTCACTTGAAGTGACAAAAGGGAAAATCAGAGCGGTGCCCACAGAAACACGCGCCGCACGGCCTATCCCAGCGGATTCCCGACATTGGTTGTCAAAACCAATCACCTTTGATCATCAGGATTACTCCGGAAGTATCCGGAACGCAGGATGGACTGCCCTGATATTAGATCCTATAATCGACGGACTCCAACTCACAGAAGTCCTAATGGACGGTGGTAGTGATCTAAACGTGCTATATCAGGACACAATCCGCAAAATGGGGATAGACCCAACCAAAATTCGCCACAGCGACACCTCCTTCAAGGGGGTAATGCCGGGCCTATATGCCCATTGTACGGGCTCCCTACTGCTAGAAGTTGTGTTCGGCTCATCCGACAACTTCCGCCGTGAAAAGCTAACCTTCCATATCGCCCCACTCAAAAGTAGCTATCAAGCACTATTGGGACGTTAAGCTTTCGCCCGCTTTAAGGCAATACCTCATTATGCATCTCTTACACTTCAAATGCCTGGTCCACGCGGCATCATCTCATTAAAGGGAAGTATCAAGTGTTACTCGAGCACGGAAGAATGTGAGATTGCCTGGACAGTCACACACTAATCCGGCTCCGCTAAACCAAGCACCGGAACAGGTCATTTGGACCCCGGACACGGCTAGACGAGTCCGGCGTAAACATATAAAGGCCTACTAGCCGCACACCCCCGTACAAGGGGCTGCATGCATGAACAACAAGAGACAATAAGGCTCAATTTTATTCGCTTTTTGAATCATACTCCGTTTATATAAGGTACATTTTTTGCACGATCTTTCTTCAACTAAGTTCTTCTCTTTTACAGATGAACACCATGCTACACCCGTCCAGGATACGGCACAATGGAGACACATGCGCAGACGTGCAGTAGGGACCCGTTGCAAGGATTCTTTTCAGATTAAGACCCTGCGTAAACCTTTTTACTGTCTCTTATTGATACACATCCCTCGGTTTCTTGCTATAACCGAGGAGGAGGCTGGCGTTTTGGCATCGGCCGCGTCAGAAATTTTTGCGCGTACCTGGACACTAGGGGCTTAGGGCATTGTTCTGCCCGTTTTCATAAAGACCGAATACCTTAGGGAGTGTTCGGCGTCTCGAGTTAGGCCTTATATGCATCAGCTCCGAATCATGTCTTTGGTCAAATGTTGGGTTTGCCCGGCTCCTGTGTTTTGCTGCCTTACGTTCCGTTCTATCGGCTAACGCGGCACCAGGAGAAGTACTGCGATTGTGCCCCGGTTTGGCCTGGTGAGCACCTCAGTAGAGAAAGCCGAAAACTGACTGTCATGATATAGCGTGAGACTGGTCAACCACTCGATGACCCACAGGAATGTTTAGAATTCTTCCGCATTAACGAAGGACCGTTTCCCGGTCAGGCACATACGCGCCCCGAATTCGGGAGAGCGCAGTGCCCCTAGGGGCTATATAGTAGCCCCAACATCGAACTCCTATGGCTAAGTGAAAGTGATAAAGCATTATAGTCAGGTTGCCTAGTTTGCTACGCTATCACCTCCTTTACAGGACCAATACGTTGGATTAAGTGTGAAAATGTGCCTTTTTTGCAAACACCCCTGCACTATGTGCATGGGAGCTGAAGCCGAAGACTGCCATCTTTCAGGTTATATACACATATACATTAACGGCCTCACAGGAGGTATTTTAATACTTGAACGCACAAGTATAAAAAGCCCTTATATTATATTGAAACATTGTTTCACAAATCATACATGTCATTTGAACATAATATCCTTCGAGCACTGCATCTCTATTAAACGAGCGCCCTGCAGGACTTCCTCAAAATAGTGCTCGGCAGGTACTCGGCTTCTGTCCGAATCCTGGGATGCAACGTCGGTGGCCTTCATCTCCGCCCAGTATGTCTTGACACGGGCAAGAGCCATCCGCACCCTCTATGCATGCTGACCGCTTCATTGCACCAATATGCGGCACCGCACCAAGGAACTGTTGCACCAAGCCAAAATAACTCTTCGGCTCGGGCCTGTTCGGCCACAAATGAGTCACGACATCCTTCATGGCAAGTCCAGACAACCTATTCAGCTCAGACCATTCGGCCAAATGATCGGTCAATGGAAGCGGACGCTCTGGACTAAAGAACTGCGACCAAAAAAGCTCTTCCATTCCGTGATCCTTTTGGCCTCGGAAGTGTTCGGCCGCGTCTGCGGCACTCGCCGCCAAGTCCAGATAAGCATCCTCCGCACCCCACAGCCGGCCCAACTGAGCATACTTAGGATCTGTAAATTTCCTCCGCAGTAGAAAAGGCTTTCCAGCCGCAATATCTTCGACCTGACGTAGCTCCTCTTTCATAGCTCTCATTGCAGAGCGGGCATCCGTGGCCTCAGTAGCGGCCTTTTTCAGGTCCTCTTGTTCCGCTCGACCTTCTTTTTCAAGAAGCTCGCAACGGTCGGTAACATTCTTCAACTTTACGGCCATCTCGGCCATTTCTTTCTTGCTTCGGCAGTGAGCAGCCTGTTCGGCTCTCAGCTCTTCGGCCGCTTTTAAGGCAGCCGCATCACTTTTTTGGGCTTGCTCCTTGGCTCAGCGAGTCCCGCCCGAAGGTTCTCCATGGCAGCGGCACCATCTGCGTCAAGCATACATGTTGTAAGGCACAGACATTAAGCTACGTTACCGGGTGTCCGCAGAGAAGCTGCATACCTTGTGTCTCGTCAAGCCGCTTATTGACAAGCGCGATGTCAGAATCCGCCACATCAAGTTGCCGCTTTAGTTCGGCAAATTCATCAGTCCGGCTCGCCACCGGACGCTTCGCCACCTACATAGGAAGAGCGCATATTATACCTGGGATTATGATCCTCGGCGCGCTGTCATTTTTGACAACGCATCGAGTCTCAGGGGCTACTATCTATACAGGGCGCATTCTATATGCAAAACTGTCAGAAGGTACATCATTTTGCATACCTCAAAACCCGTCAGTAAACTCATGCTGGCGTCATGCAATCCGCTTTCAGCGGATGAAATCCTTTCAATCACCGTACCCATTAGTGCACGGTGATCTTCCGAAATAGACGCTCGCCCGAGCAGATCTTTCAGCTCCTCCGACCGTACACCAGTCGGTGCCAGACTCGTCCGATGGCCTTTTTCGAAGGCCGAATGCGGAGGGCTTTGAGGGGACATACGACTGCCTTCAGGCCCCACCGGATTCGGAGAAACCATCCATGACGACACCTCAGGGTCGTCCGCCTCGCATGACAGTACTTCAGGCGGAGGCGTTTCGCTCTCCATCATCTCCGGATCAAGATCCCCTGCAGACGAGCTCTGCTGAGAAGGGCTGAGATCCGAACTACAAGGAAAAATTTCGGTTATCTTTGGAAATAAAATAGGGATGTATCTCATTTTAAGAAAACGCCCCTCTTTACTTACGGCTCGCTGGAGGGCTGATCTCCTTGGGGAAATAGTGCGGCCGGGGCATCTCCCAGCGCAGGACCCTCTGGCGAAGATTTCTTCCCCCGCTTCGAGGCCTTGGTCTCTGGGTCTTCAGAAGCGGTCCTCTTCTCCCCTTGGAGGGACGGATTCTCAATCCCTCCTTTCTCGATAAACTCCTTCGCGGAGGCAGTAGCTCCCTTGTTCCCCCCTTCGCCTTCTTCAAAGGGCACAGCCTCTAGCATCCTGGTTAACACAGGATCCGGCGTGGTCTCGGGGAGGGGGGCCGGACACCGGATCAGTTTCGCTTTCGCTATCCACTCCTGTTCGAGGGACAGCTCTTCTAAAGGCAAGTCTATGATAGATATATGGATAGCATGTTCAGGTATAGGACTACTTACTTGAGTATTCGGGCGATTGCAGCTCAGACCCGCGTCCTCGGTCAAGTCCGGACACATTGCTTGTGATCCGAAGAACAGTTGGTACATCTCCACGGGCGTTACGCCCATAAGACGTTGGAGAGCTCATGGTCCCTCCGGATTGAACTCCCACAGGCGGAGGGGGCGACGTTTGCAGGGCAGGGTGCGACGAATCAGCATGACCTGCGCTACTATGACCAGATTGATCTCTCTCCCTAGGAGGTCTCGAATACGGCCCTGCAACAAGGGCACGTCCTTGGACGGCCCCCAGTCGAGCCCTTTATTGACCCATGACGCCAGCCGCGGTGGAGGACCCGAGCGAAAGGCATGTGGCGCCACCCATTTGGTGCCCCTGGGAGCTGTGATATAAAAGCACTCTTGTTGCCACAGACTGAGCTCCTCTTGAAAAGAGCCCTCGGGCCATGGAGCGTCAACATTCTTGCTTATAACAGCCCCTCCGCACTTTGCCTGCTGCCCCCTGATCATCATTAGTTCCACTTTGAAGGTTTTGAGCCACAACCCAAAGTGAGGGGTAACACGGAGGAAGGCTTCACATACGACAATGAACGATGAGATGTGGAGGATGGACTCCGGATCCAAGTCATGAAATTCCAGCCCATAATAAAACATGAGCCCCCTCACGAAGGGGTCCGTCGGGAAGCCTAACCCCCGAAGGAAGTGAGACATGAACACCATGCTCTCACCAGGCTTGGGAGTAGGAATAACCTGCCCTTGGGCAAGCAGCCTGTGCGAAATTTCGCTGTTAGATATCGGGCATCTCTCAGCTTTAGCACATCTTCTTCCGTGACGGAGGAAGGCATCCACCGGCCTTGCAGGTCGGAGCCAGACATCCTCGGAGGTCCGAAGCGCCTAAATCTAGAGCTTTGGGTGTTGGAACTCGAGGCGAGGGGCGGATTCGATTGAGATTGAAATAAAGGAGCGGGCCTTGGTCTCGTTATAAAGAGGTTGAATACCAAGAGCCCTCCCCGTGACCGTTCGGGACTCGCCTTCGATAGAGGAGGCGCGCCAACGGGCACGACTGGGTTACCCACACCCATAGTGATGAGAATCCCGGAATAAGGGGACACGATCTCTGCTTTGACAAGACGTGCCAAAGAAACCGCCTCGCTAAACACGCTGAGGTGGGACAGTAAAAATGATTCCAATAAAGGCTTGGCCGTGGTGTGACGTCACGCCGCAGAATACGTCAGCAGATTGAATTTGTGTAAAGATTATTCTCTCTACGATGGTATGTTTTTTTTTGACCTGAAACTGTAGGGCTTACGCCTCACAGCAATTTTATTACACCCAAACAAAAATACATATGTGCAGTAATTACAAGGTCAGGGAGACCCTAAAAGAGAAAAGGCAAGGTGAAAAAGCTAACCTCAAGGAGGCAAAAAAGAGATCCATCTAATCAGATCATCTTTGAATTTAGCTTTAATCCTATGAACTAAAAGAGAAACGTCCAAAATAAATGAAGCTCTCCACCTACGAAAAGATGGTTTGATATTCCTGAAAACCCTGTTATTTCTAACATTCCAGATATTCCAGCAAGCTAGAAAAACAACTTCAGAGAATAAAATATGCCGGTATGTGGAACTTATTTTGCAGAGCCGGACACTATCCTTGTGTTCAAAATCTTCTATGAAGTATTCGAAGGAGGAACCCGCCTTGCAATGCCGAAGAAAATATGCGCGCCGGACTCGTCGTCATTGAAGCCTGGTTCAGGGGCTACTGAGGGATTCCTGGATTAGGGGGTGTCCGAATAGCCGAACTATCACTGTTTGTCGGACTCCTGGACTATGAACATACAAGATTGAAGACTTCGTCCCGTGTCCGGATGGGACTTTCCTTGGCGTGGAAGGCAAGCTTGGCGATACGGATATGTATATCTCCTACCATTGTAACCGACTCTGTGTAACCCTAACCCTCTCCGGTGTCTATATAAACCGGAGGGTTTTAGTCCGTAGGACGAACAACAATCATACCATAGGCTAGCTTCTAGGGTTTAGCCTCTTTGATCTCGTGGTAGATCCACTCTTGTACTACCCATATCATCAATATTAATCAAGCAGGAGTAGGGTTTTACCTCCATCGAGAGGCCCTGAACCTGGGTAAAAACATCGTGTCCCTTGTCTCCTATTACCATTCGCCTAGACGCACAGTTCGGGACCCCCTACCCGAGATCCGCCGGTTTTGACACCGACAGCTATTATAGTTGGATCTTATGATGTTTCTCCCCCTCTATCTCCTTGTAATGGATTGAGTTGTCCCTTTGAAGTTATCTTATCGGATTGAGTCTTTAAGGATTTGAGAACACTTGATGTATGTCTTGCATGTGCTTATCTGTGGTGACAATGGGATATCACGTGATCTACTTGATGTATGTTTTGGTGATCAACTTGCGGGTTCAGTGACCTTGTGAACTTATGCATAGGGGTTGGCACATGTTTTTGTCTTGACTCTCTGGTAGAAACTTTGGGGCACTCTTTGAAGTTCTTTGTGTTGGTTGAATAGATGAATCTGAGATTGTGTGATGCATATCATATAATCATGCCCATGGATACTTGAGGTGGCATTGGAGTATCTAGGTGACATTAGGGTTTTGGTTGATTTGTGTCTTAAGGTGTTATTTTACTACGAACTCTAGGGATGTTTTTGACGCTTATAGGAATAGCCCAATGGATTGATCGGAAAGAATAACTTTGAGGTGGTTTCGTACCCTACAATAATCTCTTCATTTGCTCCACTATTAGTGACTTTGGAGTGACTCTTTGTTGCATGTTGAGGGATAGTTATATGATCCAATTGTGTTATTATTGTTGAGAGAACTTGCACTAGTGAAAGTATGAACCCTAGGCCTTGTTTCGAAGCATTGCAATACCTTTTGTGCTCACTTTTATCATTAGCTACCTTGCTGTTTTTATATTTTCAGATTACAAAAACCTATATCTACCATCCATATTGCACTTGTATCACCATCTCGTCGCTGAACTAGTGCACCTATACAATTTACCATTGTATTGGGTGTGTTGGGGACCCAGGAGACTATTTGTTATTTGGTTGCAGGGTTGTTTGAGAGAGACCATCTTCGTCCTACGCCCCCCACGGATTGATAAACCTTAGGTCATCCACTTGAGGGAAATTTGCTACTGTCCTACAAACCTCTGCACTTGGAGGCCCAACAATGTCTATAAGAAGAAGGTTGTGTAGTAGACATCAAGCTTCAACCTGATAAGCTCGAACCCAAATCGGAGAAGTGCGTCTTCATAGGATACCCAAAGGAAATTGTTGGGTACACCTTCTATCACATATCCGAAGGCAAGATATTCGTTGCTAAGAATGGATCCTTTCTAGAGAAGGAGTTTCTCTCAAAAAAAGTGAGTGGGAGGAAAGTAGAACTTGATGACGTAATTGTACCTTCTCCCGAACTGGAAAGTAGTTCATCACAGAAATTAGTTCCAGTGATTCCTACACTAATTAGTGAGGAAGCTAATAATGATGATCATGAAACTTCAGATCAAGTTATTATCGAACCTTGTAGGTCATCCAGAGTATGGTCCGCACCAGAGTGGTACGGTAATCATGTTCTGGAAGTCATGTTACTAGACCATGATGAACCTACGAACTATGAGGAAGCGATGATGAGCCCAGATTCCGCGGAATGGCTTGAGGCCATGAAATCTGAGATGGGATCCATGTATGAGAACAAAGTGTGGACTTTGGTGGACTTGCCCGATGATCGGCAAGCCATAGAAAATAAATGGATCTTCAAGAAGAAGACTGACGCGGACGGCAATGTTACTATCTACAAAGCTCGACTTGTTGAAAAAGGTTTTCGACAAGTTCAAGGAGTTGACTACGATGACACCGTCTCACCCGTAGCAATGCTTAAGTCTATCTGAATCATGTAAGTAATTGCCGCATTTGATGATTATGAAATTTGGCAAATGGATGTCAAAACTGCATTCCTTAATGGATTTCTTAAAGAAGAGTTGTATATGATGCAACCAAAAGGTTTTGTCGATCCAAAGGGTGCTAACAAAGTGTGCAAGCTCCAGCGATCCATTTATGGACTGGTGCAAGCCTCTCGGAGTTGGAATATATGCTCTGATAGTGTGATCAAAGCATATGGTTTTATACAGACTTTTGGTGAAGCCTGTATTTACAAGAAAGTGAGTGGGAGCTTTGTAGCATTTCTAATATAATATGTGGATGACATATTGTTGATTCGAAATAATACAGAATTTCTGGATAGCATAAAAGGATACTTGAATAAGAATTTTTCAATGAAAGACCTCGGTGAAGCTGCTTACATATTGGGCATCAAGATCTATAGAGATAGATCAAGACACTTAATTGGACTTTCACAAAGCACATACCTTGATAAAGTTTTGAAGAAGTTCAAAATGGATCAGTCAAAGAAAGGGTTCTAGCATGTGTTACAAGGTGTGAAGTTGAGTCAGACTCAATGCCCGACCACTGCAGAAGATAGAGAGAAAATGAAAGTCATTCCCTATGCCGCAGCCATAGGTTCTATCATGTAGGCAATGTTGTGTACCAGACCTGATGTGTGCCTTGCTATAAGTATAGCAGGGAGGTACCAAAGTAATCCAAGAGTGGAGCACTGAACAGCGGTCCAGAACATCCTGAAATACCTGAAAAGAACTAAGGATATGTTTCTCGTTTATGGAGGTGACAAAGAGCTCGTCTTGATACATGTTCCTCCGACCATGAGATTGTGCAACTCCCGAATACCGGAGGAACACCATGTGTGCTATCAAACGTCACAACCTAATTGGGTGATTATAAAGATGCTCTATAGGCGTCTTCGAAGGTGTTTGTTGGGTTGGCATAGATCAAGATTAGGATTTGTCACTTCGTGTTTCGGAGAGGTACCTGTGGGCCCTCTCGGTAATGCTCATCACTATAAGCTTGCAAGCAATGTGACTAATGAGTTAGTTTCGGGATGAAGTATTATGGAATGAGTAAAGAGATTTGCCGGTAACGAGATTGAACTAGGTATGATGATACCGACGATCGAATCTCAGGCAAGTAACAAACCGATGACAAAGGGAACAACATATGTTGTTGTGCGGTTTGACCGATAAAGATCTTCGTAGAATATGTAGGAGCCAATATGAGCATCCAGGTTCCTCTATTGGTTATTGATCGGAGATGTGTCTCGATCATGTCTGCATAGTTCTCGAACCCGTAGGGTCCACACGCTTAACGTTTGATGATGATTTGTATTATGAGTTATGTGATTTGATGATCGAAGTTTGTTCGGAGCTCCGGATGAGATCACGGACATGACGAGGAGTCTCGAAATGGTTGAGACATAAATATTGATATATTGGAAGGCTATGTTCGGACACCTGAAAGGTTTCGGAAGAGTTTAGACATTTTCAGAGTACCGGGAGGTTACCGGTACCCCCGAGGAGAGTATTGGGCCTTCATGGGCCTTAGTGGGAAGAGGAGGCCGGCGGCCAGGAGGTGGCGTGCGCCCCCCCTAGCCAAACCAAATTGTACTAAGGGAGGGGGCGCGGCCCCCCTTTCCTTTTCCCTCTCTCTTTCCCTTCCCCCTTCTCCTACTCCGAAAAGGAAGAGGGACTCCTACTAGGACTGGGAGTCCTAGTAGGACTCCACCCTTTTGGCGCGCCCCTCTAGGTCCACCGCCTCCTTCCTCCCTCCTTTATATACAGGGGCAGGGGGCACCCCAAAGCACAACAGACAATCTCTTAGCCGTGTGCGGTGCCCCCCTCCACAGTTTAAACACCTCGGTCATCTCGTCGTAGTGCTTAGGCAAAGCCCTGCGCCGGTAACTTCATCATCATCGTTGCCACACCGTCGTGTTGACGAAACTCTCCCTCGTCCTCAACTGGATCAAGAGCATGAGGGACGTCATCGAGCTGAACGTGTGCTGAACTCGGAGGTGTCGTACGTCCGGTGCTAGATTGGTTGGATCGTGAAGACATTCGACTACATCAACCGCGTTAACATAACGCTTCCGCTTTCGGTCTATGAGTGTACTACGTCCCCCAACAAAGGAATGGGTTAAGCTTGGGGAGTTGATACGTACCCATTGTATCTACTTTTCCAAACTCTTTTTCCCGTGTTTTGGACTCTAATTTGCATGATTTGAATGGAACTAACCTGGACTGACGCTGTTTTCAGCAGTACTGCCATGATGTTATTTTTGTGTAGAAATAGAAGTTCTCAGAATGACCTAAAACTTCACAAAGATAACTTTTGGAATAAATAAAAAATATTGGCAAAAGAATCAACTGAAGGGGACCCACACCCTATCCACAAGGGTGGGGGCGCGCCCTACCCCCCTGGGCGCTCCCTGTCTTGTGGGTCCCCTAGACCTCCACCGACCTCAACTCCAACTCCATATATTCACGTTTGGGGAGAAAAAAATTAGAGAGAAGGATTCATTGCATTTTACGATACGAAGCTGCCGCAAAGCCCTGTTCTTCCTCCGGAGGGCAGATCTGGAGTCCGTTCGGGGCTCCAGAGAGGGGAGTCTGTCGCCATCATCATCATTGTATATCTCCTACCATTGTAACCGGCTCTGTGTAACCCTAACCCTCTCCGGTGTCTATATAAACCGGAGGGTTTTAGTCCGTAGGACGAAGAACAATCATACCATAGGCTAGCTTCTAGGGTTCAGCCTCTTTGATCTCGTGGTAGATCCACTCTTGTACTACCCATATCATCAATATTAATCAAGCAGGAGTAGGGTTCTACCTCCATCGAGAGGGCCCGAACCTGGGTAAAAACATCGTGTCCCTTGTCTCCTGTTACCATCCACCTAGACGCACAGTTCGGGACCCCCTACCCGAGATCCGCTGGTTTTGACACCGACATTGGTGCTTTCATTGAGAGTTCCTCTGTGCCGTCATCTTTAGGTCCGATGGCTCCTTCGATCATCAACAACGACGCGTTCCAGGGTGAGACTTTTCTCCCCGGACAGATCTTCGTATTCGGCAGCTTCGCACTACGGGCCAATTCACTTGGCCATCTGGAGCAGATCGAAAGCTACGCCCCTAGCCATCAGGTCAGATTTGGGAGTTTGAACTACACGGCTGACATCCACGGAGACTTGATCTTCGATGGATTCGAGCCACAGCCAAGCGCGCCGCATTGTCTCGATGGGTATGATCTAGCTCTGCTGCCGAACAGTGCCCTAGAGGCCGCACCAGAGTCCGCTCCGACCCTTAGCTCGGAGCCGACTTCGCCGATCGAGGACAAGTGGCTGGACACCGCCTCGGGGGCTACGATCTCTACGGAAATTGAGCCGAACACCATCCCTGTCCCTTGCAAAGCCCGTGACTCCGAGGTGCCGGACTCCTCTCCGGACTCCGAACCTCCCGCGCCCCGCCAATCAAATCCGATTGGGTGCCGGCTATGGAGTTCACCACCGTAGACATCTTTTGGCACTCGCCCCTTGGCGACATCCTGAATTCACTAAATTCTCTCTCTTTATCAGGAGAGCCCTGGCCGGACTATGGTCAGGAAGGTTGGGATGCGGACGACGAAGAAATTCAACACCCACCCACTACCCACTTCATAGCCACTATCGAAAGTTTAAACGACATGCTCAATTTCGACTCCGAAGACATCGACGGTATGGACGACGATGTAGGAGATAACCACGAACCAGCACCTATAGGGTACTGGACAGCCACCCCATCTCACGATGTATACATGGTGGACACACCTAAAAGAAGTGATGACGAGGAACAACGGGACACTATGAAGGATAAATCCCTCGAAAAGCAGTCAAGACAGCGACGAAAGCGCCGCACAAAGTACCGCCTCGACAAAGACGACGGCCATACAGACCCAGCCATAGAGAAGGTCGAACCGGTGGACGACGAACATGCCATTGAACAACCGTCCGAACAGGACAACTTGGATAAACAATAAGTCCCCGGCGAAGATAACAGTCCGGACGATCTCACACCAGACAAGTTGTTGGAGCAGAAGAACCTCCACAAAAGGCTCGTCGCAACTGCGCGTAGCCTGAAAAAGCAGAAGCGGAAGCTCAAAACAGCGGAAGATGCACTCAGAATCAGATGGAGCAAAGTACTCAACACCACAGACAAATACGGCGACAGTCGCCAAACAAAGAGCTACCCGAAGCGCAAACTACTGCCCGAATTTGATGAGGAGGCCTTAGAGCCCCCGCAATCAAAGAACAAAGAGGCCGCCCGGTCGGATGGACGACCACATGACAAGCATAGAGCAGCAAGCGGCGCCGCACATAAGCCGGCACGCGATCCGCATAAGGATTCACATCAAAAGGATGGCCCAGTTAGGTCCATCTACGGGCCAAGAAAGCAAGCTCTTCTAAGCAATGCAACACGCCAAATATCTGGACATCACGGCACACCCAAATATAGGGGAGCCGCACACCCCCTATGATTCACCGATGAGGTGCTGGGTCATGAATTCCTAGCGGGATTTAAACCCGTAAACATAGAGGCATACGATGGAACAACAGACCCGGGAGTCTGGATTGAGGATTACATCCTCCACATACACATGGCTAGAGGAGATGATCTCCACGCCATAAAATAATTACCCCTCAAGCTCAAAGGGCCAGCACGGCACTGGCTTAAAAGCCTCCCTGAAAATACCATTGGAAGTTGGGAGGAGCTCGAGGATGCTTTTCGGGAAAAATTTCAAGGGACTTATGTCCGCCCTCCGGATGCAGACGATTTAAGTCACATAACTCAACAACCCGGAGAGTCGGCCCGCAAATTCTGGAACAGGTTCCTCACCAAAAAGAACCAAATAGTCGACTGTCCGGACGCCGAAGCCTTAGCAGCTTTCAAACACAACGTCCGAGACGAAGGGCTCGCCAGGCACCTTGGCCAGGAAAAGCCAAGAACAATGACCGCACTAACAAGCCTCATGACCCGCTTTTGCGCGGGAGAGGATAGTTGGCTGGCAAAATGTAGTACCAGCGAACCAAGTACATCCGAAGTCAGAGATGGAATGGGAAACCACGACGCAGCAAGGACCAGCGCCGGATAAGGAGAAATAGCCCGAAGAGCACGGCAGTCAACGCCGGATTCAAAAGCTCTCGGCAGAATCATAAGAAACTGCCCCTCAAGGATAACAGACACGAGCTATCCAACTTAAACAAAATCTTGGACAAAATATGCCAAATCCACAGTACCCCCGGGAAGCCTGCAAACCATACCCACAGAGATTGTTGGGTCTTCAAGTAGTCCGGCAAACTCAATGCCGAACACAAGGGGCTCGACACACCAAGTGAGGACGATGACGAACCCCACATACAGAGCACCGGGAAACAAAAGAATTTCCCACGAGAAGTAAAAACAGTAAACTCACTTCAGGTGACAAAAGGGAAAATCAGAGCGGCGCCCATAGAAACACGCGCCGCACGGCCTATCCCAGCGGATTCCCGACATTGGTTGTCAAAACCAATCACCTTTGATCATCAGGATTACTCCGGAAGTAACCGGAACGCAGGATGGACTGCCCTGATATTAGATCCTATAATCGACGAACTCCAATTCACAGAAGTCCTAATGGATGGTGGTAGTGATCTAAACCTGCTATATCAGGACACAATCCGCAAAATGGGGATAGACCCAACCAAAATTCGCCACAACGACACCTCCTTCAAGGGGGTAATGCCAGGCCTATATGCCCATTGTACGGGCTCCCTACTGCTAGAAGTTGTGTTCGGCTCATCCGACAACTTCCGCCGTGAAAAGCTAACCTTCCATATCGCCCCTCTCATAGGTAGCTATCAAGCACTATTGGGATGTGAAGCTTTCGCCCGCTTTAACGCAATACCTCATTATGCATCTCTTACACTTAAAATGCCCGGTCCACACGGCATCATCTCATTAAAGGGAAGTATCAAGTGTTACTCGAGCACGGAAGAACGTGAGATTGCCTGGACAGTCACACACTAATCCGGCTCTGCTAAACCAAGCACCTGAACAGGTCATTTGGACCCCGGACACGGCTAGACGAGTCTAGCGTAAACATATAAAGGCCTACTAGCCGCACACCCCCGTACAAGGGGCTGCATGCATGAACAACAAGAGATAATAAGGCTCAATTTTATTCGCTTTTTGAATCGTACTCCATTTATATAAAGTACATTTTTTGCACGATCTTTCTTCAACTAAGTTCTTCTCTTTTATAGATGAACACCGTGCTACACCCGTCTAGGATACGGCACAACGGAGACAAAGGCGCAGACGTGCAGTAGGGACCCTTGCAAGGATTCTTTTCAGATTAAGACCCTGCGTAAACCTTTTTTACTGTCTCTTGTTGATACACATCCCCCGGTTTCTTGCTATAACCGAGGAGGAGGCTGGTGTTTTGGCATCAGCCGCATCAAAAATTTTTGCGCGTACATGGACACTAGGGGCTTAGGGCATTGTTCTGCCTGTTTTCATAAAGACCGAATACCTTAGGGAGTGTTCGACGTCTCGAGTTAGGCCTTATATGCATCAGCTCCGAATCATGTCTTTGGTCAAATGTTGGGTTTGCCCGGCTCCTGTGTTTTGCTGCCTTACGTTCCGTTCTATCGGCTAACGCGGCACCAGGAGAACTACTGCGATTGTGCCCTGTTCGGCCTGGTGAGCACCTCAGTAGAGAAAGCCGAAAACTGACTGTCATGATATAGCATGAGACTGGTCAACCACTCGATGACCCACAGGAATGTTTAGAATTCCTCCGCATTAACGAAGGACCGTTTCCCGGTCAGGCGCATACGCACCCCGAATTCGGGAGAGCGCGGTGCCCCTAGGGGCTATATAGTAGCCCCACCATCGAACTCCTATGGCTAAGTGAAAGTGATAAAGCATTATAGTCAGGTTGCCTAGTTTGCTACGCTATCACCTCCTTTACAGGACCAAGACGTTGGATTAAGTGCGAAAATGCGCCTTTTTTGCAAACACCCCCGCACTATGTGCGTGGGGGCTGAAGTCGAAGACTGCCATCTTTCAGGTTATATACACATATACATTAACGGCCGCACAGGAGGTATTTTAATACTTGAACGCACAAGTATAAAAAGCCCTTATATTATATTGAAACATTGTTTCACAAATCATACATGTCATTTGAACATAATATCCTTCGAGCACTACGTCTCTATTAAACGAACGCCCTGCGGGACTTCCTCAAAATAGTGCTCGGCAGGTACTCGGCTTTTGTCTGAATCCTGGGATGCAACGTCGGTGGCCTTCATCTTTGCCCAGTATGTCTTGACATGGGCAAGAGCCATCCGCGCACCCTCTATGCATGTTGACCGCTTCATTGCACCAATATGCGGCACCGCACCAAGGAACTGTTGCACCAAGCCAAAATAACTCTTCGGCTCGGGCCTGTTCGGCCACAAATGAGTCACGACATCCTTCATGGCAAGTCCGGACAACCTATTCAGCTCAGCCCATTCGGCCAAATAAGCGGTCAATGGAAGCGGACGCTCTGGACTATGGAACTGCGACCAAAAAAGCTCTTCCATCCCGTGATCGTTTTGGCCTCGGAAGTGTTCGGCCGCGTCTGCGGCACTCGCCGCCAAGTCCAGATAAGCATCCTCCACACCCCACAGCCGGCCCAACTGAGCATACTTAGGATCCATAAATTTCCTCCGCAGCAGAAAAGGCTTTCCAGCCGCAATATCTTCGACCTGACGTAGCTCCTCTTTCATAGCTCTCATTGCAGAGCGAGCATCCTTGGCCTCGGTAGCGGCCTTTTTCAGGTCCTCTTGTTCCGCTCGACCTTCTTTTTCAAGAAGCTCGCAACGGTCAGTAGCATTCTTCAACTTTACGGCCATCTCGGCCATTTCTTTCTTGCTTCGGCAGTGAGCAGCCTGTTCGGCTCTCAGCTCTTCGGCCGCTTTTAAGGCAGCCGCATCAGTTTTTCGGGCTTGCTCCTTGGCTCAGGCGAGTTCCGCCCGAAGGTTCTCCATGGCAGCGGCACCATCTGCGTCAAGCATACATGTTGTAAGGCACAGACATTAAGCTACCTTACCGGGTGTCCGCGGAGAAGCTGCATACCTTGTGACTCGTCAAGCCGCTTATTGACAAGCACGATGTCAGAATCCTCCACGTCAAGTTACCGCTTTAGTTCGGCAAATTCATCAGTCCGGCTCGCCACCGGACGCTTTGCCACCTACATAGGAAGAGCGCATATTATACCTGGGATTATGATCCTCTGCGCGCTGTCATTTTTGACAACGCATCGAGTCTCAGGGGCTACTATCTATACAGGGCGCATTCTATATGCAAAACTATCAGAAGGTACGTCATTTTGCGTACCTCAAAACCCGTCAGTAAACTCATGATGGCGTCATGCAATCCGCTTTCAGCGGATGAAATCCTTTCAATCACCGTACCCATTAGAGCACGGTGATCTTCCAAAATAGACGCTCGCCCCAGCAGATCTTTCAGCTCCTCCGACCGTACACCAGTCGGTGCCAGACTCGTCCGATGGCCTTTTTCGAAGGCCGGACGCGGAGGGCTTTGAGGGGACATACAACTGCCTTCAGGCCCCGCCGGATTTGGAGAAACCCTCCGTGGCGAAACCTCAGGGTCGTCCGCCTCGCATGATGGTACGGCAGGCGGAGGCGTTTCACTCTCCATCATCTCTGGATCAAGATCCCATGAAGACGAGCTTTGCTGAGAAGGGCTGAGATCTGAACTACAAGGAAAAATTTCGGTTATCTTCGGAAATTAAACACGGATGTCTTTCATTTTAAGAAAACGCCCCTCTTTACTTACGACTCATTGGAGGGCTGATCTCCTTGGGGAAATAGTGCGGCGGGGCATCTCCCGGCGCAGGACCCTCTGGCGAAGATTTCTTCGCCCGCTTCGAGGCCTTGGTCTCTGGGTCTTCAGAAGCGGTCCTCTTCTCCCCTTGGAGGGAGGGATTCTCGATCCCTCCTTTCTCGATAAACTCCTTCGCGGAGGCAGTAGCTCCCTTGTTCCCCCCTTCGCCTTCTTCAAAGGGCGCAGCCTCTAGCATCCTGGTTAACACAGGATCCGGCGTGGTCTCAGGGAGGGGGGCCGGACACCGAATCAGTTTCGCTTTCGCTATCCACTCCTGTTTGAGGGACAACTCTTTTAAAGGAAAGTCTATGATAGATATACAGATAGCATGTCCGGGTATAGGACTACTTACTTGAGTATCCAGGCGATTGCAGAGCAGACCTGCGTCCTCGGTCAAGTCCGGACACATTGCTTGTGATCCGGAGAACAGTTGGTACATCTCCACGGGCGTTACACCCATAAGACGTTGGAGAGCTCATAGTCCCTCCGGATTGAACTCCCACAGGCGGAGGGGGCGACGTTTGCAGGGCAGGGTGCGACGAATTAGTATGACCTGCGCTACTACGACCAGATTGATCTCTCTCTAGGAGGTCTCGAATACGGCCCTGCAACAAGGGCACGTCCTTGGACGGCCCCCAGTCGAGCCCTTTATTGACCCATGACGCCAGCCGCGGTGGAGGACCCGGGCGAAAGGCAGGTGGCGCCACCCATTTGGTGCCCCTGGGAGCTGTGATATAAAACCACTCTTGTTGCCACAGGCTGAGCTCCTCTTGAAAAGAGCCCTCGAGCCATGGAGCGTCAACATTCTTGCTTATAACAGCCCCTCCACACTCTGCCTGCTGCCCCTGATCATCTTCGGTTCCACTTTGAAGGTTTTGAGCCACAACCCAAAGTGAGGGGTAACACGGAGGAAGGCTTCACATACGACAATGAACGATGAGATGTGGAGGATGGACTCCGGATCCAAGTCATGAAATTCCAGCCCATAATAAAACATGAGCCCACTCACGAAGGGGTCCGTCGGGAAGCCTAACCCCCGAAGGAAGTGAGACATGAACACCACGCTCTCACCAGGCTTGGGAGTGGGAATAACCTGCCCTTGGGCAGGCAGCCTGTGCGAAATTTCACCGGTTAGATACCGAGCGTCTCTCAGCTTTAGCACGTCTTCTTTCGTGATGGAGGAAGGCGTCCACCGGCTTTGCAGGTCGGAGCCGGACACCCTCGGAGGTCCGAAGCGCCTAAATCTAGAGCTTTGGGTGTTGGAACTCGAGGCGAGGGGCGGATTCGATTGAGATTGAAAGAAAGGAGCGGACCTTGGTCTCGCTATAAAGAGGTTGAATACCAAGAGCCCTCCCCGTGACCGTTCGGGACTCGCCTTCGATAGAGGAGGCGACCAACGGGCACGACTGGGTTACCCACACCCGTATTGATGAGAATCCCGGAATAAGGGGACATGATCTCTGCTTTGACAAGACGTGCCAAAGAAACCGCCTCGCTAAACACGCTGAGGTGGGACAGTAAAAACGATTCCAATAAAGGCTTGGTCATGGTGTGACATCACGCCGCAGAATACGTCAGCAGGTTGAATTAGTGTAAACATTATTCTCTCTACGGTGGTATGTGGAACTTATTTTATAGAGCCGGACAGTATCCTTGTGTTCGAAATCTTCTATGAAGTATTCGGAGGAGGAACCCGCCTTGCAATGCCGAAGACAATATGCGCGCCAGACTCGTCATCATTGAAGCCTGGTTCAGGGGCTACTGAGGGAGTCCTGGATTAGGGGGTGTCCGGATAGCCGAACTATCACCATTGGCCGGACTCCTGGACTATGAAGATACAAGATTGAAGACTTCGTCCTGTGTCCGGATGGGACTTTCCTTGGCGTGGAAGGCAAGCTTGGCGATACGGGTATGTATATCTCCTACCATTGTAACCGACTCTGTGTAACCCTAACCCTCTCCGGTATCTATATAAACCGGAGGGTTTTAGTCCATAGGACGAACAACAATCATACCATAGGCTAGCTTCTAGGGTTTAGCCTCTTTGATCTCGTGGTAGATCCACTCTTGTACTACCCATATCATCAATATTAATCAAGAAGGAGTAGAGTTTTACCTCCATCGAGAGGGCCCGAACCTGGGTAAAAAGATCATGTCCCTTGTCTTCTGTTACCATCCGCCTAGACGCACAGTTCGGGACCCCCTACCCGAGATCCGCCGGTTTTGACACCGACAGCTATTATAGTTGGATCTTATGATGTTTCTCCCCCTCTATCTCCTTGTAATGGATTGAGTTGTCCCTTTGAAGTTATCTTATCGGATTGAGTCTTTAAGGATTTGAGAAAACTTGATGTATGTCTTGCATGTGCTTATCTGTGGTGACAATGGGATATCATGTGATCTACTTGATGTATGTTTTGGTGATCAACTTGCGGGTTCAGTGACCTTGTGAACTTATGCATAGGGGTTGGCACATGTTTTTGTCTTGACTCTCTGGTAGAAACTTTGGGGCACTCTTTGAAGTTCTTTGTGTTGGTTGAATAGATGAATCTGAGATTGTGTGATGCATATCATATAATCATGCCCATGGATACTTGAGGTGGCATTGGAGTATCTAGGTGACATTAGGGTTTTGGTTGATTTGTGTCTTAAGGTGTTATTTTACTATGAACTCTAGGGATGTTTTTGACGCTTATAGGAATAGCCCAATGGATTGGTCGGAAAGAATAACTTTGAGGTGGTTTCGTACCCTACAATAATCTCTTCGTTTGCTCCACTATTAGTGATTTTGGAGTGACTCTTTGTTGCATGTTGAGGGATAGTTATATGATCCAATTGTGTTATTATTGTTGAGAGAACTTGCACTAGTGAAAGTATGAACCCTAGGCCTTGTTTCGAAGCATTGCAATACCTTTTGTGCTCACTTTTATCATTAGCTACCTTGCTGTTTTTATATTTTCAGATTACAAAAACCTATATCTACCATCCATATTGCACTTGTATCACCATCTCGTCGCTGAACTAGTGCACCTATACAATTTACCATTGTATTGGGTGTGTTGGGGACCCGGGAGACTATTTGTTATTTGGTTCCAGGGTTGTTTGAGAGAGACCATCTTCGTCCTACGCCCCCCACGGATTGATAAACCTTAGGTCATCCACTTGAGGGAAATTTGCTACTGTCCTACAAACCTCTGCACTTGGAGGCCCAACAATGTCTACAAGAAGAAGGTTGTGTAGTAGACATCAAGCTTCAACCTGATAAGCTCGAACCCAAATCGGAGAAGTGCGTCTTCATAGGATACCCAAAGGAAACTGTTGGGTACACCTTCTGTCACATATCCGAAGGCAAGATATTCGTTGCTTAGAATGGATCCTTTCTAGAGAAGTAGTTTCTCTCGAAAAAAGTGAGTGGGAGGAAAGTAGAACTTGATGAGGTAATTGTACCTTCTCCCGAATTGGAAAGTAGTTCATCACAGAAATTAGTTCCAGTGATTCCTACACTAATTAGTGAGGAAGCTAATAATGATGATCATGAAACTTCAGATCAAGTTATTATCGAACCTCGTAGGTCATCCAGAGTATGGTCCGCACCAGAGTGGTACGGTAATCCTGTTCTAGAAGTCATGTTACTAGACCATGATGAACCTACGAACTATGAGGAAGCGATGATGAGCCCAGATTCCGCGGAATGGCTTGAGGCCATGAAATCTGAGACGGGATTCATGTATGAGAACAAAGTGTGGACTTTGGTGGACTTGCCCGATGATCGGCAAGCCATAGAAAATAAATGGATCTTTAAGAAGAAGACTGAGGCTGATGGCAATGTTACTATCTACAAAGCTCGACTTGTCGCAAAAGGTTTTCGACAAGTTCAAGGAGTTGACTACGATGACACCTTCTCACCCGTAGCAATGCTTAAGTCTATCTGAATCATGTTAGTAATTGCCGCATTTTATGATTATGAAATTTGGCAAATGGATGTCAAAACTGCATTCCTTAATGGATTTCTTAAAGAAGAGTTGTATATGATCCAACCAGAAGGTTTTGTCGATCCAAAGGGTGCTAACAAAGTGTGCAAGCTCCAGCGATCCATTTATGGACTGGTGCAAGCCTCTCGTAGTTGGAATATATGCTTTGATAGTGTGATCAAAGCATATGGTTTTATACAGACTTTTGGTGAAGCCTGTATTTATAAGAAAGTGAGTGGGAGCTCTGTAGCATTTCTAATATTATATGTGGATGACATATTGTTGATTGGAAATACAGAATTTCTGGATAGCATAAAAGGATACTTGAATAAGAATTTTTCAATGAAAGACCTCGGTGAAGCTGCTTACATATTGGGCATCAAGATCTATAGAGATAGATCAAGACACTTAATTGGACTTTCACAAAGCACATACCTTGATAAAGTTTTGAAGAAGTTCAAAATGGATCAGTCAAAGAAAGGGTTCTAGCATGTGTTACAAGGTGTGAAGTTGAGTCAGACTCAATGCCCGACCACTGCAGAAGATAGAGAGAAAATGAAAGTCATTCCATATGCCTCAGCCATAGGTTCTATCATGTATGCAATGCTGTGTACAAGACATGATGTGTGCCTTGCTATAAGTATAGAAGGGAGGTACCAAAGTAATCCAAGAGTGGAGCACTGAACAGCGGTCAAGAACATCCTGAAATACCTGAAAAGAACTAAGGATATGTTTCTCGTTTATGGAGGCAACAAAGAGCTTGTCTTGATACATGTTCCTCGGACCATGAGATTGTGCAACTCCCGAATACCGAAGGAACACCTTGTGTGCTATCAAATGTCACAACCTAACTAGGTGATTATAAAGATGCTCTATAGGCGTCTCCGAAGGTGTTTGTTGGGTTGACATAGATCAAGATTAGGATTTGTCACTCCGTGTTTCGAAGAGGTATCTGTGGGCCCTCTCGGTAATGCTCATCACTATAAGCTTGCAAGCAATGTGACTAATGAGTTAGTTGCGGGATGAAGTATTATGGAATGAGTAAAGAGATTTGCCGGTAACGAGATTGAACTAGGTATGATGATACCGACAATCAAATCTCGGGCAAGTAACAAACCGATGACAAAGGGAACAACGTATGTTGTTGTGCGGTTTGACCGATAAAGATCTTCGTAGAATATGTAGGAGCCAATATGAGCATCTAGGTTCCTCTATTGGTTATTGATCAGAGATGTGTCTTGATCATGTCTGCATAGTTCTCGAACCCGTAGGGTCCACACGCTTAACGTTCGATGATGATTTGTATTATGAGTTATGTGATTTGATGATCGAAGTTTGTTCGGAGCTCCGGATGAGATCACGGACATGACAAGGAGTCTCGAAATGGTTGAAACATAAATATTGATATATTGGAAGGCTATGTTCGGACACCTGAAAGGTTTCAGAAGAGTTTAGACATTTTCAGAGTACCAGGAGGTTACCGGTACCCCCCGGGAGAGTATTGGGCCTTCATGGGCCTTAGTGGGAAGAGGAGGCCGGCGGCCAGGAGGTGGCGTGCGCCCCCCCTAGCCAAACCGAATTGTACTAAGGGAGGGGGCGCGGCCCCCCTTTCCTTTTCCCTCTCTCTTTCCCTTCCCCCTTCTCCTACGCCGAAAAGGAAGAGGGACTCTACTAGGGCTGGGAGTCCTAGTAGGACTCCACCCTTTTGGCGCGCCCCTCTAGGTCGACCGCCTCCTTCCTCCCTCCTTTATATATAGGGGCAGGGGGCACCCCAAATCACAACAGACAATCTCTTAGCCGTGTGCGGTGCCCCCCTCCACAGTTTAAACACCTCGGACATATCATGGTAGTGCTTAGGCAAAGCCCTGCGCCGGTAACTTCATCATCATCGTTGCCACACCATCGTGCTGACGGAACTCTCCCTTGTCCTCAACTGGATCAAGAGCATGAGGGACGTCATCGAGCTGAACGTGTGCTGAACTCGGAGGTGTTGTACGTCCGGTGCTAGATTGGTTGGATCGTGAAGACGTTCGACTACATCAACCACGTTAACATAACGCTTCCGCTTTCAGTCTACGAGTGTACTATGTCCCCCAACAAAGGAATGGGTTCAGCTTGGGGAGTTGATACGTACCCATTGTATCTACTTTTCCAAACTCCTTTGCCCGTGTTTTGGACTCTAATTTGCATGATTTGAATGGATCTAACCTGGACTGGCGCTGTTTTCAGCAGTACTGCCATGATGTTATTTTTGTGCAGAAATAAAAGTTCTCGGAATGACCTAAAACTTCAGAAAGATAACTTTTGGAATAAATAAAAAATATTGGTGAAAGAATCAACTAAAGGGGACCCACACCCTATCCACAAGGGTGGGGGCGCACCCTACCCCCCTGGGCGCTCCCTGTCTTATGGGTCCCCTAGACCTCCACCGACCTCAACTCCAACTCCATATATTCACGTTTGGGGAGAAAAAAATCAGAGAGAAGGATTCATTGCATTTTACGATACGGAGCCGCCGCCAAGCCCTGTTCTTCCTCCGGAGGGCAGATCTGGAGTCCGTTCGGGGCTCCAGAGAGGGGAGTCTATCGCCATCGTCATCATCAACCATCCTCCATCACCAATTTCATGATGCTCACCGCCGTGCGTGAGTAGTCCCATCATACGCTTGCTGGACGGTGATGGGTTGGATGAGATTTACCATGTAATTGAGTTAGTTTTGTTAGTGTTTGATCCCTAGTGTCGGTGTCAAAACCGGCGGATCTCGGGTAGGGGGTCACGAACTGTGCGTCTAGGCGGATGGTAACAGGAGACAAGGGACACGATGTTTTTACCCAGGTTCGGGCCCTCTCGATGGAGGTAAAACCCTACTCCTGCTTGATTGATATTGATGATATGGGTAGTACAAGAGTGGATCTACCACGAGATCAAGGAGGCTAAACCCTAGAAGCTAGCCTATGGTATGATTGTTGTTCGTCCTATGGACTAAAACCCTCTGGTTTATATAGACACAGGAGAGGGCTAGGGTTACACAGAGTCGGTTACAATGGTAGGAGATCTACATATCCGTATCGCCAAGCTTGCCTTCCACGCCAAGGAAAGTCCCATCCGGACACGGGACGAAGTCTTCAATCTTGTATCTTCATAGTCTTGGAGTCCGGCCAATGATGATAGTTCGGCTATCCGGACACCCCCTAGTCCAGGACTCCCTCAGTAGCCCCTGAACCAGGCTTCAATGACGACGAGTCCGGCGCGCATATTGTCTTCGGCATTGCAAGGCGGGTTCCTCCTCCGAATACTTCATAGAAGATTGTGAACACCAGGATAGTGTCCGGCTCTGCAAAATAAATTCCACATACCACCGTAGAGAGAATAATATTTACACAACTTCAATCTGCTGACGTATTTCATAGCATGACATCGCGCCACGGCCAAGCCTCTACTCGAATTGTTTTTATTGTTCCACCTCAGCGCGTTTAGCGAAGCGGTTTCCTTGGCACGTCTTATCAAAGCAGAGATCGTGTCCCCTTATTCTGGGATTCTCATCCATACGGACGTGGGTAACCCAACCGCGCCTGTTGCCACGCCCCTCCATCGGAGGTGAGTTCGAAACGGTCACGGGGACGGCTCTTGGTATTCTACCCCTTTATAATGAGACCAATGCCTATTTCTTTTCTTCAATCCTTGATCAAATCCGCCCCTCGCCCCGAGTTCCAACACCCAAGGTTCCAGATTCGAGCGCTTCGGACCTTCGACAATGTCCGGCTCTGACGTACAGGGCCGGTGGATGCCTTCTTCCGTCACGGAAGAGGATGTGCTAAAGTTGAGAGATGCCAGGTATCTAACCTGCGAGATTTCGCATAGGCTGCCCGCCCAAGGGCAAGTCATTCCCACCCCCGAGCCTGGTGAGAGCGTGGCGTTCATGTCTCACTTCCGTCGGGGTTTAGGCTTCCCGACGGACCCTTTCGTGAGGGGGCTCATGTTCTATTATGGGCTAGAGTTCCATGACTTGGCTCCGGAGTCCATCCTCCACATCTCATCTTTCATTGTTGTCTGCGAAGCCTTCCTCCGCACTACCCCTCACTTAGGATTGTGGCTCAAGACCTTCAACATGGAGCCGAAGATGATCGAGGGGCGACAGGCAGAGTGCGGAGGGGCTGTCATAAGCAAGAGGGCCGATGCTCCATGGCCCGAGGGCTCTTTTCAAGAGGAGCTTGGTTTGTGGCAACAGGAGTGGTTCTACATCACCACTCCCAGGGGCACCAGGCAAGTGGCGCCACCTGTCTTTCGCCTGGGCCCTCCACAGCGGCTGGCATCGTGGGTCAACAAAGGGCTTGACTGGGGGCCGTCCAAGGACGTACCAATACTGCAGGGCCGGATTCGAGACCTCCAAGAGAGGGAGATCACTCTGGTCGTAGCGACGCAGGTCATGCTGATCCGGCGCCTACTGCCCTGCAAATGTCGCCCTCTCCGGCTGTGGGAATTCAATCCGGAGGGACCGCGAGCTCTCCGCCACCTCATGGGTGCGACGCCCGTGGAGATGTATAAACTGTTCTTCGGATCACAAGAGATGTGTCCGGACTTGACCGAGGATGCCGGCCTAAGCTGCAATCGCCCGGATACTCAAGTAAGTAGTTCTCTTGCCCAGACGTGCTATCCGTATATTCATCATAAATCTCGCTCTTTTAAAAAGCTGTCCCCTGAACAGGAGTGGATAGCAGAAGCAAAGCTAATAAGGTGTCCGCCCCCCATCCCTGAGACCACGCCGGATCCCGTGTTAGCCAGGATGCTGGAGGCTGTGCCTTTAGAAGAGGGCGAAGGGGAAACAGGGAAACTACTGCCTCTGCTAAAGAGGCTCTCAAGAAAGAGGGGGATCGAGAATTCCTCCCTCCAGGGGAGAAGAGGACTACTTACGAAGATCCGGAGGTCAAGGCCTCAAAGCGGGGGAAGAAATCTTCACCAGAGGGTCCTGCGCCAGGGGAAACCCCGGCCGCACTATTTCCCCAAGGGAATCGTCCCTCCAGCGAGCCGTAAGTAGAAAAGAGGAGTTTCATAATAAGGGACATCCCTGTTTTATTTCTGAGGATAACCGAAGTTCTTACCTTGTAGTTCGGATCTCAGCCCTTCTCAGCAGAGCTCATCTTCGGGGGATCTTCGTCCGGAGATGTTGGAGAGCGAGACGCCTCCATCTGCCGCACCGTCAGGCGAGGCGGACGACCCTGAGGTGTCGTCGCGGAGGGTCTCCCCGAGTCCGGCGGGGCCGGAGAGTTCGGCACCAACTGGTGTACGGACGGAGGAGCTGAAGGATCTGCTCGAGAGGGCGTCTATCCCAAAAGATCACCGTACATTAATGGGTACAGTGATTGAAAGGATTTCATCCGCTGAGAGCGGGTTGCATGAGGCCGTCAGAAGTTTACTGATGGGGTTTGAGGTACGTAAAAATGACCATACTTTTTGACAGTTTTGTGCTTAGAATGCGCCCTGTATAGATAGTAGCCCCTGAGACTCGGTATGTTAGCGAGAACGACAGCATGCCGAGGATCATAATCTCAGTTATAAGGTATCGCTCTTCCCGTACAGGTGGCGGGGCATTCGGTGGCCGGCCGGACTGATGTAGTTGCCGAACTGAAGCGGCAACTTGACGTTGCGGATGCGGACATCGCGCTGGTCAATAAACGGCTTGACGAGTCACAAGGTAGGTGGCTTCTCCGCGGTCACCTGGTAAGGGAGCTGATGCCCACGCCTGACAATATGTATGCTTGATGCAGATGGCGCTGCTGCTATGGAGGAGCTTCGGGCGGAGCTTGCCCGAGTTAAGGAGCAATCCAGAAAGAGTGATGCGGTTGCCTCGAAGGCGGCCGAAGAGCTAAAAGCCGAAAAGGCTGCTCACTGCCGAAGCAGGGAGGAGATGGCCGAAATGGCCGTGAAGCTGAAGGATGCTACCGATCGCTATGAGTTTCTCGAAAGAGAACGCCGAGCGGAGCAAGAGGACCTAAAGAAGGCCACTGCCGAAGCCAAAGATGCCCGCTCCGCGATGAGGGCTATAAAGGAGGAGCTGCGTCAGGCCGGGGATATTGCGGCTGGAAAGCCCTTTCTACTGCGTAGGAAGTTTACGGACCCGAAGTATGCTCAGTTCGGCCAGTTGTGGGGTGCAGAGGATACTTATCTGAATTTGGCAGCGAGTGCGGCGGACGCGGTCGTGCACTTCCGAAGCCAAAAGGATCACGAGATGGAAGAGCTTTTTTGGTCTCAATTCCATAGTCCGGAGCGTCCACTTCCGTTAACTGATCGATTGGCTGAGTGGGCTGAGCTGAACAGGTTGTCCGGACTTGCCATGAAGGATGCCGTGGCTCATCTGTGGCCGGACAGGCCCAAGCCGAAGTGTTATTTTGGCTTGGTGCAGCAGTTCCTTGATGCGGTTCCGCATATCAAGGCGATGAAGCGGTCGGCATGCATAGAGGATGCACGGATGGCCCTCGCCCGTGTCAAAACATGCTGGGCAGAGATGGATGCCACCGACGTTGCATCCCGGGGTTCAGACAGAAGCCGATTACCCGCCGAGCACTATTTTGAGGAAGTCCTGCGGGGCGCTCGCTTAATAGAGTCGCAGTGCTCGAAAAACTTTATGTTCAAATGACATGTATGATTTGTAAAACTATATTTATAATATAAGGGCTTTTTATACTTGTGCGTTCAAGTATTGAAATATCTCCTGTGCGGCCGTTAATGTATATGTATATATAACCTGAAAGATGGCAGTCTTCGGCTTCAGCCCCCACGCACATGGTGAGGGGGTGTTTGCAAAAAGGCGCATTTTCAAACTTAATCCAACGTCTTGGTCCTGTGAAGGAGGTGATAGCATAGTAAACTAGGCAACCGGACTATAATGCTTTATCACTTTCACTTAGCCATAGGATTTCGATGGTGGGGCTACTATGTAGCCCCTAGGGGCACCGCGCTCTCCGAACTCGGGGCGTGTGTGTGCCTGACCGGGAAACGGTCCTTCGTCAAAGCGGAGGAATTCTAAACATTCCGGTGGTCGATCGAGTGGTTGACCGGTCTCTCGCTATATCATGACAGTCAGTTTTCGGCTTTCTCTACCGAGGTGCTCACCCGGCCGAACCGGGGCACAATCGCAGTAGTTCTCCTGGTGCCGCGTTAGCCGATAGAGCGGAGCGTAAGGCAGCAAAACACAGGATCCGGGCAAACCCAACATTTTACCAAAGACATGATTCGGAGCTGATGCATATAAGGCCTAACTCGAGACATCGAACACTCCCTAAGGTATTCGGTCTTTATGTTGACGGGCAGAACAATGCCCTAAGCCCCTAGTGTCCAGGTACGCACAAAAACTTCTGACGCGGCCGATGCCAAAACGCCAGCCTCCTCCACGGTTATGGTAAGAGACCGGGGGATGTGTATCAACAAGAGACAGTAAAAAAGGTTTACGCAGGGTCTTAATCTGAAAAGAATCCTTGTAACGGGTCCCTGCTGCACATCTGCACTTGTGTCTCCGTTGTGCTGTATCCTGGACGGGTGTAGCACGTTGTTCATCTGTAAAGAGAGAAGAACTTAGTTTGGAAAAAGAGCATGCGAAAAATGTATTTAAAAATGAGCATGATTTAAAAATGAATAAAATTGAGCTTTATTGGCTCTCATTGTTCATGCTTTCAGCCCCTTGTAAAGGGGTATGTGGCTAGTAAGCCCCTTGTTTATTTATACCGGACTCGTCTAACCGTGTCCAGGGTCTGAATGACCTGTTTTAGGAGCTTTGATCATCAAAGCCGGATTAGTGTGTAGCTATCAAGGCAGTCTCACGTTCTTCCGCGGTCGAGGAACACTCGAAGTTACCTTTTAATGAGATGATACCGCGTGGACCGGGCATTTTGACTGTAAGAGACGCGTAATGCGGTATTGCGTTAAAGCGGGCGAAAGCTTCGCGTCCCAATAGTGCTTGATGGCTACTTTTAAATGGGGCGATATGGAAGATTAGCTTTTCGCGACGGAAGTTGTCGGATGAATCGAACACAACTTCTAGTAATAAGGAGCCCGTACAATTGGCGTAAGGGCCTGGCGTTACTCCTTTAAAGGAAGTGTTGCTATGGCGAATTTTGGTAGGGTCTATCCCCATTCTGCGGATTGAGTCCTGGTATAGCAGGTTTATATCGCTACCACCGTCCATTAGGACTTGTGTAAGCTGTAGCCCGTCGATTATAGGATCCAATATCAAAGCAGTCCATACTGCGTTTCAAATACCTCTGGAGTAATCCTGATGGTCGAAAGTAATTGGTTTTGACATCCAGTTTCGGGACTCCGCTGGGGTGGACCGTGCGGCGCATACTTTAGTAGGTGCCGCCCTATTTTTCCTTGTTATCACTTGAAGTGAATTCACTGTTTTGACTTCTTGTGGGAAAGTCTTTTGTTTCACGGTGCTCTGCTTGTGGGGTTCATCATCGTCCTCACTTGGTGCGTCGAGCCCCTTGTGTTCGGCGTTAAGTCGGTCGGACTGCTTGAAAACCCAACAATCTCTATGGGTATGGTTTGCAGGCTTCCTGGGGGTACTGTGGATTTGACATATCTTGTCCAAGATTTTGTTTAGATTGGATAGCTCGTCACTATTGTCCTTAAGAGGCAGTGTTCTGTTGTTCGGCCGAGAGCTTTTGAACCCGGCGTTAACTGCCGTGCTCTTTGGGCTATTTTCCTTATTCCGACGCTGGTCTTTTCTGCGTCGTGGTTTCCCATTTCCATCTCTGACCTCGGATGTACTCGGGTCGCTGGTGCTGCATCTTGCTAGCCAGCTATCTTCTCCCGCGCAAAAGCGGGTCATGAGGCTTGTTAATGCGGCATTGTCCTTGGCTTTTCCTGGCCGAGGTGTCTGGCGAGCCATTCGTCTCGGACATTATGTTTGAAGGATGCTAAGGCTTCAGCATCCGAATAGTCGACTATTTGGTTCTTTTTGGTAAGGAACCTGTTCCAGAATTTGCGGGCTGACTCTCCGGGCTGTTGAGTTATGTGACTTAAATTGTCTGCATCTGGAGGGCGGACATAAGTCCCCTGAAAATTTGCCCGAAATGCGTCCTCGAGCTCTTCCCAACTTCCAATGGTATTTTCTATGAGGCTTTTGAGCCAATGCCGGGCTGGCCCTTTGAGCTTGAGGGGTAGGTATTTTATGGCATGGAGATCGTCTCCTCTAGCCATATG
This sequence comes from Triticum aestivum, assembly GCF_018294505.1. Classification (NCBI taxonomy): domain Eukaryota; kingdom Viridiplantae; phylum Streptophyta; class Magnoliopsida; order Poales; family Poaceae; genus Triticum; species Triticum aestivum. The sequence goes on along the minus strand of NC_057795.1, from coordinate 655,617,967 downwards.
TATGTGTAGGATGTAATCCTCAATCCAGACTCCGGGGTCTGTTGTTCCATCGTATGCCTCTATGTTTACGGGCTTGAATCCCGCTGGAAATTCATGATCAGTACCTCATCGGTGAAACATAGGGGGTGTGCGGCACCCCTGTATTTAGGTGTGCCATTATTTTCGAACACTCGTCGTGTTGTTTTGCTCCCAGGAGCCTTCCTTCTTGGCCCGTAGATGGACCTGACCGGGCTATCCTTTTTGTGAAGATTCTTATGTGGATCGTGTTCCGGCTTGTGTGCGGTGCCGCTTGCCGCTCTTTGTTTGCCATGTGGTCGTCTATCCGACCGGGCAGCCCCTTTGTTTTTTGATTGTGGGGGCTCCATGGCCTCTTCGTCGAATTCGGGCAATAGTGTGCGCTTCGGGTAGCTCTTTGTTTGGCGGCTATCGCCGTACTTGTCCGCGGTCTTGAGTACCTTGCTCCATCTCATTCTGAGTATGTCTTCCGCTGTTTTAAGCTTCCGCTTCTGCTTCTTCAGACTTCGTGCAGTGGTGACGAGCCTTTTGTGAAGATTTTTCTGTTCTAACAATGTGTCCGAAGTGAGATCATGCGGACTGTTGTTTTCGCCGGGGATGGACTGTTTTTCCAATTCCTCTTGTTTGGATGGTTGCTTGGTGGCATGTTCGTCATCCACTGGTTCGCCCTGCTCTATGGCTGGGTCAATATGGGTGCTGTTGTTATCGATGCTGGACTTCGGGCGACGCTTGCGTCGCTGTTTTGGCTGTTTTTCGGGGGAATTATGCCTCGCAGCGTCCTGTTGTTCCTCGTTATTGCTTCCTGTTGGTGTATCCACCATGTATACATCGTGAGTTGAGGTGGCTTTCCAGTGCCCTGTGGGTGCTGGTTCTTGGTCGTCTCCGGCATCATTGTCCATACCGTCGATATTCGGAGTCGAGATCTAGCATGTCGGTTAGAATGTCGACAGTGGCTACAAAATGGGTGGTGGGTGGGCTTTGAATTTCTTCGTCGTCCACCTCCCAACCGTCCTGACCGTGGTCCGGCCAGGGATCTCCTGATAATGAGAGATACTTTAGTGAGTTAAGGATGTCGCCAAAAGGCGAGTGCTGAAAGATGTCCGTAGCGGTGAACTCCATGATCGGCGCCCAATCGGATTCGATTGGTAGAGGCGCGGGAGGTTCGGAGTCCGGTGAGGAGTCCGGCACCTCAGAGTCACGAGCTTCACAAGGGACAGGGTCGGTATTCGGCTCCATCACCGTAGAGGTAGCAGCCCCCGAGGCGGTGTCTAGGCACCCATCCTTGATCGGCGAGTCGGCTCCGAGTTAAGGGTCGGAGCGGACTCTTGTGCGGCCTCCAGGGCACTGTCCGGCGGCAGAGCTAGGTCATGCCCATCGTGACAGTGCGGCGCGCTCGGCTGTGGCTCGAATCCGTCGAAGATCAAGTCTCCGCGGATGTCGGCTGTGAAGTTCAAACTTCCAAATCTGACCTGATGGCCAGGGGCGTAGCTTTCGATCTGCTCCAGATGGCCGAGCGAATTGGCCCGCAGTGCAAAGCCACCGAATACAAAGATCTGTCCGGGGAGAAAAGTCTCACCCTGGACCGCGTTGTTGTTGATGATCGAAGGAGCCATCGGGCCTATGAGCGACGACACAGAGGAACTCTCAATGAAAGCACCAATGTCGGTGTCAAAACCGGCGGATCTCGGGTAGGGGGTCCCAAACTGTGCGTCTAGGCGGATGGTAACAGGAGACAAGGGACACGATGTTTTTACCCAGGTTCGGGCCCTCTCGATGGAGGTAAAACCGTACTCCTGCTTGGTTGATATTGATGATATGGGTAGTACAAGAGTGGATCTACCACGAGATCAAGGAGGCTAAACCCTAGAAGCTAGCCTATGGTATGATTGTTGTTCGTCCTATGGACTAAAACCCTCCGGTTTATATAGACACCGGAGAGGGCTAGGGTTACACAGAGTCAGTTACAATGGTAGGAGATCTACATATCTGTATCGCCAAGCTTGCCTTCCACGCCAAGGAAAGTCCCATCCGGACACGGGGCGAAGTCTTCAATCTTGTATCTTCATAGTCTTGGAGTCCGACCAATGATGATAGTTCGGCTATCCGGACACCCCCTAGTCCAGGACTCCCTCACCTAGTATCCATTATGTTCTAAGATTGATGTTGCTATGACTTTGCTATGCTTAATGCTTGTCACTAGGGCCTGAGTGCCATGATTTCAGATCTGAACCTATTATGTTTTCATGAATATATGTGAGTTTTTTATCCTATTTTGCAAGTTATAGTCACCTACTACGTGTTATGATCCGGCAACCCCAGAGTGACAATAGTCGGGACACTTCCCGGTGATGACCATAGTTTGAGGAGTTCATATATTCACTAAGTGCTAATGCTTTGGTCCGGTACTCTATTAAAAGGAGGCCTTAATATCCCTTAGTTTCCAATAGGACCCTGCTGCCACGGGAGGGTAGGACAAAAAATGTCATGCAAGTTCTTTTCCATAAGCATGTATGACTATATTCGGAATACATGCCTACATTATATTGATGAACTGGAGCTAGTTCTGTGTCACCCTATGTTATAATTGTTGCATGATGGATGCCATCCGACATAATTATCCATCATTGATCCATTGCCTACGAGTTCGTTTCATATCAATTTGTGCTACGTTACTTTTCTGTTGCCACTGTTAGGATTGCTACAAAACTGCTACTATTACTTTTGCCACTATTACTATTACTTCCATACTACTTTGCTACTAAATACTTTGATGCGGATATTAAGTCTTTCAGGTGTGGTTGAATTGACAACTCAACTGCCAATACTTGAGAATATTCTTTGGCTCCCCTTGTGTCGAATCAATAAATTTGGGTTGAATACTCTACCCTCGAAAAATGTTGTGATCCCCTATACTTGTGGGTTATCAGTGTTGAGCATTAAAATTATATTTGGATAATGTTTAGTGCGAGATGGTTATTCATTTAAATCAGAGAATAATGGTTGTTCTATTTATATGTGTAATATCTTTTATGGTCATGCACCCTTGAGGAGTGGTCTATTTATGTTGAATCTTGATTGTGGCGATACACATATTCATAATATTGATGCCAAAAGATGCAAAGTTGATAATGATAGTGCAACATATTTGTGGCACTGCCGTTTAGGTCATATTAGTGTAAAGCGCATGAAGAAACTCCATGCAGATGGACTTTTGGAATCACTTGATTATGAATCATTTGATACTTGCGAACCATGCCTCATGGGCAAGATGACTAAAACTCCGTTCTCCGGAACAATGGAGCGAGCCAATGACTTATTGGAAATAATACATACCGATGTATAAGGTCCGATGAGTGTTGAGGCTCGCAGCGGGTATTGTTATTTCCTGACCTTCACAGATGATTTGAGCAGATATGGGTATATCTACTTAATGAAACACAAGTCTGAAAATTTTGAAAAGATCAAAGAATTTCAGAGTGAAGTGGAGAATCATCGAAACAAGAAAAATAAAGTTTATACGATCTGATCATGGAGGCGAATATTTGAGTTATGAGTTTGGCCATCATTTAAAACAATGTGGAATAGTTTCACAACTCACGCCACCTGGAACACCACAGCATAATGGTGTGTCCAAACGTCGTAACCATACTTTATTAGATATGGTATGATCTATGATGTCTCTTACCGATTTACCACTATCGTTTTGGGGTGATGCATTAGAGACAGTTGCATTCACGTTAAATAGGGAACCGTCTAAATCCGTTGAGACGACACCGTATGAACTGTGGTTTGGCAATAAACCTAAGTTGTCGTTTCTTAAAGGTTGGGGTTGCAACACTTATGTTAAAAGGCTTCAACCTGATAAGCTCGAACGCAAATCGAAGAAGTGCGTCTTCATAGGATACCCTAAGGGAACAACTGGGTACACCTTGTAGCACAGATCCGAAGGCAAGATCTTTGTTGCCAAGAATGAAACCTTTCTAGAGAAGGAGTTTCTCTCAAAAGAAGTGAGTGGGAGGAAAGTAGAACTTGATGAGGTAATTGTACCTTCTCTCAATTCGGAAAGTAGCTCATCCGAATAATCCATTCCTGTGATGCCTACACCAACTAATGATGATGATCGTGAAACTTCAGATCAAGTTACTACCGAACCTCGTAGGTCAACCAAAACACGATCAACACCAGAGTGGTACGATAATCCTGTTCTGGAAGTCATGTTACTAGATCATAGCGAACCTACGAACTATGAAGAAGCTATGATGAGCCCAGATTCCGATAAGTGGCTTGAGGCCATGAAATCTGAGATAGGATCCATGTATGAGAACAAAGTGTGGACTTTGGTGGATTTACCCGATGATCGGCGACCCATAGAGAATAAATGGATCTTCAAGAAAAAGATTGACGCTGGTGGTGATGTTACTGTCTATAAAGCTCGACTTGTTGCAAAAGGTTTTCGACAAGTTCAAGGAGTTGATTACGATGAGACTTCCTCACCCGTAGCGATGCATAAGTCTGTCCGGATCATGTTACAAATTGCCGCATTTTATGATTACGAAATCTAGCAAATGGACGGCAAAACTGCATTCCTTAATGGATTTCTAAAACAAGAGTTGTATATGATGCAACCAGAAGGTTTTGTCGATCCTAAAGGTGATAACAAAGTGTGCAAGCTCCAGCAATCCATCTATGGACGGGTGCAAGCATCACGGAGTTGGAATATGCGCTTTGATTGGGTGATCAAAGCATATGGTTTTATATAGACTTTCGGAGAAGCCTGTATTTACAAGAAAGTGAGTGGGAGCTCTATAGCATTTCTAATATTATATGTGGATGACATATTGTTGATTGGAAATGATGTAGAATTTCTGGATAGCATAAAAGGATACTTGTATAAAAGTTTTTCAATGAAAAACCTCGATGAAGCTACTTATATATTGGGCATCAAGATCTATAGAGATATATCAAGACGCTTAATAGGACTTTCACAAAGCACATACCTTGATAAAGTTTTGAAAAAGACATAGTTAAAAAAAGTTTTGAAAAAGTTCAAAATGGATCAGTCAAAGAAAGGGTTCTTGCCTGTGTTACAAGGTGTGAAATTGATTCAGACTCAATGCCCGACCACTATAGAAGATAGAGAGAAAATGGAAGTCATTACCTATGCCTCAGCCAAGGTTCTATCATCTATGCTATGTTGTGTACCAGACCTGATGTGTGCCTTGCCATAAGTCTGGCAGTCAAGAATATCATGAAGTACCTGAAGAGGACCAAGGATATGTTTCTCATTTATGGAGGTACAAAGAGCTCATCGTAAATGGTTATGTCGATGCTAGTTTTGACACTGATCCGGATGACTCTAAGTCAAAAACCGGATACATATTTATGTTGAATGGTGGTGTTGTCGGTTGGTGCAGTTCCAAGCAGAGCATCATGGTGGGATCTACGTGTGAAGTGGAGTACATAGCTGCTTCGGAAGCAGCAAATGAAGGAGTCTGGATGAAGGAGTTCATATCCGATCTAGGTGTAATACCTAGTGCATCGGGTCCAATTAAAATCTTTTGTGGCAATACTGGAGCAATTGCCTTAGCGAAGGTATCCAGATTTCACAAAAAGACCAAACACATCAAGAGACACTTCAACTCCATCCGTGATCTAGTCAAGGAGGGAGATATAGAGATTTGCAAAATACATACGGATCTGAATATAGCAGACCCGTTGACTAAGCCTCTTTCACAAGCAAAACATGATCAACACCAAGACTCCATGGGTGTTAGAATCATTACAATGCAATCTAGATTATTGACTCTAGTGCAAGTGGGAGACTGAAGGAAATATGTCGTAGAGGCAATAATGAAGCTATTATTTTATATTTACTTATTCATGATAAATGTTTATTATGCATGCTAGAATTGTATTGATCAGAAACCTAAATACATGTGTGAATACATAGACAAATACTGTGTCCCTAGTGAGCCTCTACTTGACTAGCTCGTTGATCAAAGATGGTTAAGGTTTCCTAACCATGGACATGAGTTGTCATTTGATAATGGGATCACATCATTAGGACAATGATGTGATGGGCAAGACCCATTCATTAGCTTAGCATTATGATCATTCAGTTTTATTGTTATTGCTTTCTTCATGTCAAATACATATTCCTCCGACTATGAGATTATGCAACTCCCGAATACCGGAGGAATACCTTGTGTGCTATCAAACGCCACAACGTAACTGAGTGATTATAAAGATGCTCTATAGGTATCTCCGAAGGTGTTTGTTGGGTTGGCATAGATCGAGATTAGGATTTGTCACTCTGATTATCGAAGAGGTATCTCTGGGCCCTCTCGGTAATGCACATCATAAGAAGCCTTGCAAGCAAAGTGGCTAATGAGTTAGTTGTAGGATGATGCATTACGAAGTGAGTAAAGAGACTTGCCGGTAACGAGATTGAACTAGGTATGAAGATACTGACGATCGAATCTCGGGCAAGTAACATACCGATGACAAAGGGAATAACATTGTTGTCATTACAGTTCGGCCGATAAAGATCTTCGTAGAATACGTGGGAGCCAATATGAGCATCCAGGTTCCGCTATTGGTTATTGATCGGAGAGGTGTCTCGGTCATGTTTACATAGTTCTCGAACCCGTAGGGTCCGTACGCTTAACGTTCGATGACGATTTAGTGTTATATGAGTTACGTGGTTTGGTGACTGAATGTTGCTCGGAGTCCCCGATGAGATCAGAGACATGAAGAGGAGTCTCGAAATGGTCAAGAGGTAAAGATTGATATATAGGATGATAGTATTCGGACATCGGAAGTGTTCTGGGTAGTATCAGGTATTTATCAGAGTACCGGGGGGGTTACCGGAACCCTCGGGGGGAATAATGGGCCATATGGGCCATAGGAGGGGAGCACACCAGCCCACAAGGGGTTCCCCCCTAAGTAAGGAGGCCGAATAGGAGAAGTAGGAGGGGGGTCGGCCCCCCTTTCCTTCCTCCCTTCCCTCTCCGCTTTTTCCCCTCCGATGAAATAAGGAAAGGGGGGCGAATTGGAATAGGAACCCCAAGTAGGATTCCTCCTACTTTGGGCGCCCCAAGGCTGCTCCCCTCCCCCTCCCACATATATATATATACATGGGAAGGGGGCGCCTAGAACACAAACCAACAATCGTTAGCCGTGTGCGGCACCCCCCTCCATAGTTTACGCCTCCGGTCATATTCTCGTAGTGCTTAGGCGAAGCCCTGCACGGATCACTTCACCATCACTGTCACCACGCCGTTGTGATGACGGAACTCATCTACTTCCTCGACACCTTGCTGAATCAAGAGGGCAAGGAACATCATCGTGTTGAACGTGTGCAGAATTCGGAGGTGTCGTACGTTCGGTACTTGATCGGTCGGAGCTAGAAGAAGTTCGACTACATCAACCACATTGTCAAACGCTTCCGCTTTCGGTCTATGAGGGTACGTAGACACACTCTCCCCCTCTCATTGCTATGAATCTCCTAGATAGATCTTGCATGAGCGTAGGATTTTTTTTGAAATTGCATGCTACGTTCCCCAACATCTTGTTCATATTTTCATTTCACTTATCTATCTTCACTTTGATGATTATCTGTTTTGTCAACAACCATCCAAAAAAGGGGAGATTGTTGGTGCAATAATAGGCCCCTTGTGTTTTGGAATTTGTTGACATAAACAGTATGTGACTTATGTGTTTGCTAGTGCACATAGAGTAGCAGGTCCCTGATGTATTGAGGAGTTTGTTGCAAATGACAAAGATAATCTCCCCGCGTGGCAGCGAAGATTATCACCGAAGATAAAAGCTAACAAGAGTGACCCCTAAAAATTGCTGAAGTTCAAGCAATTGGTCCGGTGCCTGTCCGAAGAACATGACTGTGCTCGAGGAAGAATGAAGACGAAGTAAAGATGTAGCATTTGTTTCATTATTCTTCTTCTTTCATTGAGTCATAGGGCCACTGTACTATTAAGAGGGGTGTAGCGTTCGTAGCTTTGATTCTCTGATGCTAAACCCAAACCTATGAAAGTTGTGAGAGAAATCTCTTTGTGTTCTGAGCAAATACTTGCCAGCAAGAGACTTGTCTTCTTCGCTGCAAGAGATTTGTCTCGGACCGAGTTAGCATTACTTGTTCCTCAAATAATGTTACCGTTGCTTCAAAAATCCGACCGTTGTGAATGCATGATTGGCCATTGGCCGGACCTAGTGTCCAAAATGGTCATTTCCCTTATGGGAAGGATGCGTCTATAAATAGCCACCCCGCACCGGCTTTGTCCATTGGCTGCTCCGTTTGATTCTGAGAAGATTTTTAAGCAACCCACTCTCAGACCGATTTGAGTTTAAAATCCATCGAGAAAACCCTAGAGCCGAAGAATTAGACAGTGGTTTAGCGTCACTAGAATCTAAGTTTAGTATGCTCCGTCTATTACTCTTGAGAGCTGCAAACTCTCTACACGGTTAGGTGTCAATTTCTTAAGAGACCAAGAGTGATTGTGGTTGTTGAAGAAGAAGTTTGTAAAGGTTTGGAGATAGCCTTCAGTTATCTACCACGAGTGATCGACATCGGTTGACGAATCGATTGTCGAGGAGAATAGGGTGAAGAGAGTTTATCTTCCGTGTTAAGTGATATCTCCTCCAACCAGACGTAGTCCTTGTGTAGAAGGACAAACTGGTCAAATAAATCCTTTGTCGCCTTGAAGCATCACTGGTCTTTTCTCTCACCCTATTTACCTTCGATGCATTTAGCTTATGTAATCTGTTATGATGCTTAGTCTAGTTTTCCTTCGGTACTTAGTTTTAGTTCGTTGTTGCTTAATTTTCTTTCATTCCACTTCTGGGTTCTGAGGGATTCAAGTTCTTCCGAAGAAAATTTAAAACCCCCATTCACCTCCCCCCTCTGGTAGACATACTTCTATCCTACAGAATGCACAAGCTATGACGACTTGGTCGGCCCACTTGTAAAAACCGAATGCAAAAAATCCCAGAAAGCATCGCTGTCGCGAGGAATCGAACCCTAGAGGCTGATAAATGGTTTATCTAATGCTCTTGTCGACTGAGACTTACTCAGTCGGCTGCCGTTATCCTAGACGCTCATGGAGTCCAATAGCGTGTGGAACGCATAGGCGATAACGACTAGGCCGCCCCACTAGTAAACACCGAATGCAAAAAAAATTACCAAAAAGCACAGGAATCAAACCCTCAAACTCCCTGTACACCAGGCATGCAGTAGCCACCATAGTTTTCCCGCAAAAAAGTAGCCACCATAGTTGATGTTGTTGTTGACTTGCTGCACCGCGAAATTTTTAAGTGCTCACGGGCAGCGGGGTATGCACTATATCACGCATATGTATTGTAGCATTTTATTTTTGAATACTTTGAACACATTTTGGAAAGCACATACAATTATTTGCAAAAATGTGAACAAAATTGAAATTCAAAACCGTTTTAGAAAGACAAAAACAAAATTTGGAATTTTGATCATTTAAAAACATAATTGTGAACATTATTTGAAAAAACAAGAATAAAATCTCTAAAGGTGATATTTGTAACTTTCGAAAATATTTTGATCTTTTTGGCAAAAGTGAAAAAAATTTGGAATCCTTAACGTTATCTGAAAAGAATTTTCTGAAATTCCAAACATTTTCTGAAATGCGAACATTTTTTGAGTTTGCGATGAAATTTTTTAAATAGGACATCTTTTGACATTCTGAACAATTTTTGAATAACTTGAGTAGTTTTTTGAAATTCTCATAACAAGTTTTGAATTTATGATTTTAACATTTTAAGAAAAAAACATCTTTTGAAATTTCTGAACATAAAAAAGATCATTTTTTAAAATGAAAAAAGGAAATAAATCGAAAAGAAGCAGAAAAATTTAAAAGGAAAAAAGAAAAATAGAGAAAAAACAGGAAGAAACCTGAAATACAGATAAAAGAAACAAAAAACCGCCCGCCTATGTATGCTAAAATGGGCGGGTCTCAGTCTTGCGTTGGCTTATACGGAGTTTGCACTTTCCTTTTGGGCTTCTCGTTGGCGGATGACGAATAAACAAATACTCCTAGCTATATAGTTGGGTTGCTTTGCCAAAGATATGTGTGATTATATTTTGCTTTTGAGCATGGCTTTTTAAAATGGGGTTTTTTTTCTGTTTTGTTGTACGTGGCTAGTGCATATTTTCTGGTATTCTTTATTTCTTTTTTCTATTTCCTTTTTCTCATTAACTTTTATGTTCTCCTTTTTTTCCTATTTTCTTCACCTTATAAATACCACCCTAGCTGCTCATCACCTATTTATAAAAATGTATATTCATTTTTTTTCAAAAATAGTGTGCAACTCAAGTCAATTTTTTTTTGAAATAAATTGGACGTGTCTAGTGACAGACATGCAACTTCCCCTCTTTTCGACAAAACATCACAATGTTGCGGTCGAGAGCAACACTTGTACTTGCATGCCTATGGCAAACAAACAAATCACGACGGTGACCACTCGACAAGATCATCTAGGCGATGAATATGAACCTCTCAGTTCTTGATGCTTCGGTGCGCTGTGAGAAATCTCTCTATCTTGGAGCTGAGATATGTGTCAATTTTGGCGTGTGTGGATAACTAAATCGGTGCTTCTCGCGCAAGGAAAAGGAGCAAACGCTTTTTTTCGTTTCCAAGAGCCGTGACCGTGCTTCTCGCGGTTCAAAAAGAACGTGTTTTCTACTGTTTTCAAGAGGCGTGCCTCTCGCGTAACCAAATTCATGACTCTCGCACAAGTAAAAAAAACATGTTCTTTTCATTTCTGAGAGGCACGGCTATGCCTCTCGCATAAGCAAATCCGTGCCTCTCGCGGAAACAAAAAACAACGCGTTTTTTCACGCAAAAAAAATTCATATTTTTTTTCAGAAGCTAAGAAAGACCGACGAAAAATTAAAAAAACAGAAAAACTCAACTAAAGAGCTAAAAACACGTGCGATAAAAAAAATTAAAGGAAGCGCTCAAAGCGCGACACGTGACAACAGCTGAGGGCGTGCAAGTGGTGGGCTCTCAGCCCACCTTAGATGACCCTTGTGTGGGCTCCCAAAGGAGTACTACTTTGTTAGTTGCTGTGACGTAGGGAAGCCTCGCATCAGGGGAGCGCTAAATGTGCGGCCCAGACGCGTGGAAGGCCACAACCAAGTTTCTTTGTTATTTTTTAATTTTTTTACTTCATATATATTATTTTATTTACTTTTGTACTTCCAGATATTTTAAATAAATATATAACAAAAGCACTTCACATCAAACATTAAAAAAATGTTAAACAAGTATTTTAAAAATATTAAATGTGTATAGAGAAAATGTATTACATGTGTATTAAAAATATACAATATATCTGTGAAAAGGTAATCATGTATTTAAAAAATCTTAATCAAGAATTTCAAAAACAAAATAGAAAACTATTTCAAAAAAGTTAATCAAGCATTTAAAAAATATTAAATGTGCATATATAAATATTTGTCAAGCATTTAAAAATTATTCAAGCATTTAAAATATATTAAATGCATATAGAAAAGTTGCTGACCCTGTATTTAAAAAATGTTAAATTTTTATTATGATATAAAAGAATGTTAAAAAGTATTTCAAAAACATTAAATGTATATGCAAAAAATGTTAATTTTACTTTTGAAAAATGTTAAGTGTGTATAAAAAAGCGTTGAACATGTTTTCAAGAAATGTTAATCTTATTTGAAAAGTATAAATCAAGCATTACAAAATATTTGAAATTTCTATAAGAAATGTTGACCATGTATTCAGAAATTATTATAATTGTATTTCAAAACTGTAAATCAAGCTTTTGAAAAATATTTAATATGTTTGTAGAAAAAAATGTTGTACTTGTATTGAAAAATGTTATTGAGATACACAAATAATGTAAAATGAAAGCTGAAAGGAACAAAAAGAAAAAGAAAAACCCATGAAACCCAAAAAAGATACAAAAGAAGAAAAAACAAAACAGAAAACAGAAGAAACGGGTGCAAAAATGTTAACAGTGAAAATTGAGAAAGAAATAAAATAAAACACACAGAACCCACTATAAACGAGAAAGAAACAAAATCGATGGAAAATGAAGAGAGAGAAATAGTGAAAACTGTGAAAGAAACAAAGAAATAAGAAAGAAAAGGAGAAAACTGTAAAACACCCTAAAACAAAGAAAATATGAAGAAAAGGATAAAAACATGGAAAAATATAAAGAAACAAAGATAACCGATAAAAACCAAGAAAACCTAAAAAAATAGAGGAAGTAAGCGAAAAAAAGAAACCAAAAATAGAAGAAGAAAAATGAAAAGAAATGATCACGAGCAGAAAATAGCGAGCCACTGAACGGTTCATGCGTCACCAGCGAGTGAAGCAAAAAAAACAGGAAACGGGCCAGCCTAGTTGCTTCGTGAGGAATTATTCCCTTCAAGCGATAGCGGAAGCTGCTATGTCTCGCGCGAGTATATATATGGCCGCAACATTTCGCGGTAGGTACACTGCGTCGTTTTCATTTCTGTTTTTATTCATCTTTTTATTTCATTTTTAGTTTTGTTTACACTTTTAAATATTCTAAACATATATATTAACAAATTTAAAAAAGATGTTAATCAAACATTTAAAAAAGATGTAGAATGAGTATTTGAAAATTGTTGAACAAGTATTTGAAAAATGTTTAATAAGTTTAAAAAATGTTGAACAAGTATTGAAAATTATCGAACAAGCGTTTGGACAATGGTGAACGTGTATACAAAAAATGTCGATCACTTACTAAAAAATAATCAAGTTAACCAAGCATTTGAAAAAAAATGTTGAACAAGTATTTGAAAATTGTTGATCAAACTTTTGAACAATGTTAAATGTGTATAGAAAAAATGTTGACGAACAACAAAGCCTTTAGTGCCAAACAAGTTGGTGTAGGCTAGTGGTCAAATCCATAATATCTAGCAACCAACTCATGGTTCTGTCATATGGACAGCACACTTTCACGCACCCCTGCCCATGGCTAGATCTCTTGTGATACTCCAGTCCTTCATAGCCCTCTTTACGCATTCGTTCCATGTTAAGTTCGGTCTATCTCGATCTCTCTTGACATTATCGTCACGCTTTAGTCGTCCACTATGCACTAGCGCTTCTGAAGACCTACACTGAATATGCCCAAACCATCTCAGACGATGTTGGACAACCTTCTCTTCAATTGGCGCTACTCCAACTCTATTTTTTGAACAAAATAATCAAGCATTTGAAACTTCTTGAAGGATCTGATGCTGCTGCTGACGATGAAGATATTCCGGCCACCTCAGAATCAGAAATTTCTTCGGACTGTTCTTCGGGCCATGCCTCAGAGTGAATCATATTCACATATTTTCGCACTCATGTCATTTGTCGTCTTTTTGACACTAGTTGACAAAAGGAGGGAGAATTACATCGAGAGTTTTGATAGATCTGCTTTGTTCTGTTCTGTTGGTTTTGGTGTTAAGACTTTTGCGCTGTTCACCTCAAAGGCTTTTATGTCTCACCTTGTGCTCTGATGTAAAACTTATGATTGGGCTGTAATATTAATAACCCGCCTGCTGCACTATTTCCTCTCGAAGCATTTTGTTTTGCAGGTGGAATTATTAACAGAAGTCTTGTATGATTGCACTATATTCTCGTTGGATTATTTCATCAGTGCGAATCATCACCTCGAATGATTGAAAATCCTCCAAATAAGTTCATGAATTGCAGTGCATATTGTCGAATATCATAAACCCTACATACATGTAGGGGGAGTATATTTCATCATCGAGACAAGTAACGCAAGTTCACTCTTGTTCATATTTTCATTTCACCTATCTATCTTCACTTTGACGATTATCTGTTTTGTCAACAACCGTCCAAAAAGGGGGAGATTGTTGGTGCAATAATAGGCCCCTTGTGTTTTGGAGTTTGTTCACATAAACAGTATGTGACTTGTGTGTTTGCTCACGCACACAGAGTAACAGGTCACTGATGTATCGAGGAGTTTGTTGCAAACGACGAAGATAATCTCCCTGCGTGGTAGCGAAGATTATCATCGAAGATAAAAGCTAACAAGAGTGACCCCTAAAAATTGCTGAAGTTCAAGCAATTAGTCTGGTGCCTGTCCGAAGAACATGACTACGCTCGAGGAAGAATGAAGACGAAGTTAAGACGTAGCATTTGTTTCATTATTCTTCTTCCTTTATTGCGTCATAGGACCACCGTACTATTAAGAGGGATGTAGCGTTCGTAGCTTTGATTCTCTGATGTTGCTAAACCCAAACCTATGAAAGCTGTGAGAGAAATCTCTTTGTGTTCCGAGCGAATACTTGCCAGCAAGAGACTTGTCTTCTTCGCTGCAAGAGATTTGTCTCAGACGAGGAGTTAGCATTACTTGTTCCTCAAGTAATGTTACTGTTGCTTAAAAAATCCGACCGTTGTGAATGTGTCAATTGGCCATTGGCTGGACCTAGTGTCCAAAATGGTCATTTTCCTTCTAGGAAGGCCGCGACTATAAATAGCCACCCCACCGGCTTTGTCCGGTGGTTGCTCCATTTGATTCTAAGAATATTTTTAAGCAACCCACTCTCGGAGCGATTTGAGTTTAAAATCGACCGAGAGAAAACCCCTAGAGCTGAAGAATTAGATAGTGGTTTAGCATCACTGGAATCTAAGTTTAGTACGCTCCGCCTATTACTCTTGAGAGCTGCAAACTCTCTAGACGGTTAGGTGTCAATTTCTTAAGAGACCAAGAGTGATTGTGGTTCTCGAAGAAGAAGTCTGTAAATGTTCGGAGATAGCCTTCAATTATCTACCACGAGTGATCGGCATCGGTTGACGAATCGATTGTCGAGGAGAATAGGGTGAAAAGAGTTTATCTTCCGTATTAAGTGACAGCCCCTCCAACCAGACATAGTCCTTGTGTAGAAGGACGAATTGGTCAAACAAATCCTTTGTCGCCTTCGAGCATCACTGGTCTTTTCTCTCACCCTGTTTACCTTGATGCATTTAGCTCAGGTAATCTGTTATGATGCTTAGTCTAGTTTTCCTTCGGTACTTAGTTTTACTTCGTTGTTGCTTAATTTCCTTTCATTCCGCTGCTGGGTTCTGAGGGTTTTAAGTTTTTCCGAATAAAATATAAAACTCCCATTCACCCCCTGGTAGATATACTTCGGTCCTACAGAACGCACAAGCTACGACGACTTGGTCAGCCCACTTGTAAAAACCAAATGCAAAAATGCCCAAAAAGCATCGTTGTCGCGAGGATTCAAACCCTAGCGGCTAATAAATGGTTGGTCCAATGCTCTTGTCGATTGAGACTTACTCAGTCGGCTGCCGTTATCCTAGACGCTCATGGCATCCAATAGCGTGTGGAACACATAGGCGATAACGACTGGGCTGCCCCACTGGTAAACACCGAACGCAAAAAAAATTCTCAAAAAGCACAGGAATCAAGCCCTCAAACTCCCTGTACACCGGGCATGCTAGTAGCCACCATAGTTTTCCCGCAACAAAAAAATTATCCACCATAGTTGATGTTGTTGTTGACTTGCTGCACCACGAAATTTTGAAGTGCTCAGGGGCAGCGGGGTATTCACTATAGCACGCATATGTACTGTAGCATTTTAATTTTTGAATTACTTTGAACACATTTTGGAAAGCACAGACAATTATTTGCAAAAATGTGAACAAAATTGAAATTCCAAAACCGTTTTACAAAGACAAGAACCAAATTTGGAATTTCGATCATTTTTAAAAATAATTGTGAACATTATTTGAAAAACAAGAATAAAATTTCTAAACGTGATATTTGTAAGTTTCGAGAATATATTGTTTTTTTTGGAAAAAATGAACAAATATTGGAATCCTTAACGTTATTTGAAAACAATTTTCTGAAATTTCAAACATTTTCTGAAAATGCGGATATTTTTTGAGTTTGGGAAGAATTTTTTTTAAATCAGACATCTTTTGACATTCTGAACAATTTTGAAAAACTTGAGTAGTTTTTGAAATTCTCGTAACAATTTTTGATTTATGATTTTAACATTTTAAGAAAACAAACATCTTTTGAAATTTCTGAACAAAAAAACAAGATCATTTTTTAAAAAGAATCAAGGAAATAAAATCGAAAAATAAGCAGAATTATTTAAAAGGTAAATGAAAAAGAGAGAAAAAAAGGAAGAAACCTGAAATAAAAATAAAAGAAACAAAAAACCGCCAGCCTATGTATGCTAAAATGGGCCGGTCTCAGTCTTGCCCTGGTTGGCCTATACGGAGTTTGCACTTTCCTTTTGGGTTTGTAGTTGGCAGATGACGAATAAACAAATACTCCTAGCTTATATAGTTGGGTTGCTTTGCCAAAGATATGTGTGATTATATTTGGCTTTAGAGCATGGCTTTTTAGAATGGGTTTTCTGTTTTGTTGTACGTGGCTAGTGCATATTTTCTGGTATTCTTTATTTCTTTTTTCTATTTTCCTTTTTCTCATTAACTTTTATGTTCTCCTTTTTTCATGTTTTCTTCACCTTATAAATATGACCCTAGCTGCTCATCACCTATTTATAAAAATGTTTATCAATAAAAATGTATATTCATTTTTTTCCAAAAATAGTGTGCAACTCAAGTCAATTTATTGTGAAATAAATTGGACGTGTCTAGTGACAGACATGCAACTTCCCCTCTTTTCGACAACCAGAGAGAGTTCCAACTAAGCTTTGGTGCGAGTGGGGAGAGGGCCGGCGGGGGGAAGGGGGGGGGGGGATGGATTATCTTGAGAAGTGGCGCTTAAAATGGAAAGGTCAAGTATATTTGAGGGTTCGATGGGGCGGCACTCAATTTACTCCTTATAAGGGATCCGCTAGGTGCGGTTTAGCCGCTTAAAATGCAATATTTACTCCTCTGAACCCTTTTAGGGGATCGGTTAGAGGTGTTCTTTGTCGCTTATACACATGATATTTATATGGATAGCAGGGCCGGTTCTGAGATTTTTGGGTCCCGGGCCGAAACTAAAAACTGGGCCCCCTTCATATAAACATCAATATTCAATATACATATTTTCTATCCACTCATATGTTAGAGGTCTACAATTTGAAATATTCTATGGGGAAGGGGCTATCAACGTGCCTTTGAGATAACGATTTTACAGCATCGCTACAAAATCATAAAATTGATCATCGAATTAAACAAACGAGTTCATAAAGATTTATGTAGTTTATTAGTTAATCATGTTTTAGTAGACATCATCTCATATTCGAAGAAGACAACTATATAAATTCTCTGCCTTCCTTTAAATTCGATAGGTGTGACATTCTCCAAAACATTTTCTGCATTTCCTAAATTTTTTAGTTTCTGAATTACAAAGTGTAACTTATGGTCTATTACTCAAAATCGTGTGCTACTACTTCCTCCATCCGGTAGCATAGGGCGCGTGCGTGTTTCTAGTTGGGCAATTTGATTAATCAAATATGAGTTTTGCGTGGGCGAAAAACGAGGAGAAAATAAGACGGGTGTCATGCCCTAAATATGCCAAGTATTGCCGGCCGCTAGTGGGCCAGGCTCATTATCACTGCTGTTCGGTACTAGTCGTACTACGATCGCAAGAAAAGAATAATGGCCTACGAACCTGGCCTGGTCTTGGGGGGACCGGCCCTGATGGATAGGGACATGGATAGCATGTGATGTGATCATGTGAGCAAAAAAAGGAAGAATAATGGAACCTCGGATGCCACCTTCATAATAAATATAGGCGATCTGGGGACTTCATTTTGTATGGACAGTGGACATTTCCATGCAATTGACTGTGGTAGAGCTGAATTACAGAGAAGATCAACCTTCGTTACTCACTTGTCATCACCAACCCACGATGCCTTGATCATTGCAGGACACCCATGATGCTTCGTCTGTACTACTAGTTGAAACACAAGCCGTACGTTCTTGTAGATCATATCATCTCGAGTATCGGGTGACAGCTTTCTTGCTCAACACTCACATACAACACGGCGTTCTTGCAATGCAACCGTAAATTAATTAGTGGAGTAGCCAGCATGCATGCACTTGACAGGCAGATGAATTATGTTGCGTTTTGGTTTGTACTCGTACCCATAGGAAGAATATTTTATGCTGACTGGCTATGCGAGTGACCACACACTGCCTGGAGCAAAGGCTTCTTATTTAGGTCCGACATCAATTAATATAGCTCGGACAAACACGTGCAAACAAACAAGGGTTTGGAGTAGTAGTGGTACTAGTACTGACCACACACAGGCAGCAAAGGGTTTGGAGCAGTACTCACATGCAGCCAAAGTACTCACATGCAGTACTCACATTTCATCCATCGGCTTTACAATTAAAAATATAGTAATATGGTATGAAAATATTGAACGATAATTTTAATGGTATTGATTTAGTCCGCCAGCCAGCAAGACGACGACCTCTAGCCCGCGCCGCCCGGCGTCCAGATCTGGCCGTCGCAGCCCGGGCACGCCCTGCCGTCGTCGGTGTCCGCCACGCAGCTCGCGCCAGCGCACAACCGCCACGCCTGCCCGACGCCGCACCGCCGCGCCCACCGCCACGCGATGCGTCGGCCCAGGGGAGCCTACCCGTGAAGCTCCCATCGGACCAGAGGACGCCAGCGCGCAGCTGCCACCGGCACCGGTCGGGCTTTGCCTGGCCGTGGGGTGGAGGAGGGCCCTCTGGCGACGCGGGAGGGGTCGGGCCCGTTCCTGATTAGCAAATTGTCAGCCAACTCAAACCTTCCAAAACGAAAGAAAAAGATGGGCACGCACCGGCCGTGAAAGAATCCAATGCCTAGCTAGAGACATACTCCTACAAATTAAGGAAGGAAATCATCCGTTGTATGAAAAACAAACTTAAAAGGAAACAAGTCTCCGTCAATGGTTTTTCTTGCAACGGTTCACGTACTAGTACCAGACGAAGGGAAAGAGTGATGCGAGATGGATCGATTTCCTCAAAGAGACGCAACATACAAAACAACAAGATTGATGTAAACCAGCGTACATGACATGAGCATAACATGGCAGATCATAACGAAATGCACGAGCATCCATGGAGGGAGGATAACCTAGCTACTACTCCTACTAGCTAGGCAGAAGAGCAGACGAGATGTAGTACTACTCCAGTAGTATGGAGCTCTCTGATGCAGCTAGTAGCTACTACCACCTCCGTCCTGGTTTATATGTTTTTTTGTAGTTTGTGCCAAATTTTGACCAAAAATTTAACTAACAAAATGTTAATGCATGTCAATAAAAAGTATACCGTTGGATTCATATTTGAACATAGTTTTTAATGTAATAATTTTTTATGACATGCATGAATATTTGGCACAAAATATAATAGGGATCAATAAACCAGGACGGAGGTAGTAGCTAGCTAGGCAGGATAAGGGAGAGCCCTGCAGTTTGGTTTTCCTCCAGGGGGCAAAATAAGGAGTTAATAGGCGGCCAACCGAAGGCAGGATATTCAAGGAGAGCACGCGCTTACTGAACTGCCGAGAAAGACCGCCACTTGGACGCTTGCACATAAATGCATTTCTCTCTTGACGAGGCATTTCTAGCTTTGCTTTGCTTAGACATCTTTATATTATAATATGGAATACACTCTCTTGATGGCCACGTAACGAAATGCACGAGCATTCATGGAGTAGCAATGATGGATAAGCTTGGGGCAAACTTTTTCAGACGAAAGGAGTATTATATATATATATATATATATATATATATATATTACTAAAGTCAAACAAGCTATCACGTTCATCCGCATATATTAAATTATTTTGATCGTTAATTTTATATATTAACGATTAAGATTAAAAGATGTAGCGTTACATACAAATACAGTTGCGTACAAACAATTTGGCCTGGCATGTAAAAACAATTCGACACATCTTTAATCCAAGTCACATATTTTTTATATTAAAAAGGTACATCCAAGACAATCAGATCAGAACATATCTAAAAATATGCCCGGTTATACATGCACATAAGGAGAGGAAACACGTCTTAACTAGAAATATGAGATGGACACGACTACTAAAAGTCCAGACACCATCACGTATTAGAGAAGGACACTTGCAAGGGACATGCAGCCAGTCTCCGGTTAAAATCATACTTGTGTACGGACAAATATGAAAGACATCAACTCTTCCTCGGGGAAAAAGGGCAAGCCCCCTGGCCCATGTTGGCAAACTTGCCACTACACACACGCACACCCAGATCACTCTCGGCCAGGACCTGGTCAGCCAAAATAGATGAACCTACACATTAAAAAAAAATATCAACCTACAGAGGATAAACTAGGACAGCTATAATAATTACGTAGAACAATATCATGTATGATTTTTAGCATCCGGAAAATATAAGATACAACCAAAAATAATACATACATTATCCATTGATTATTGGTTTCGGTTATAATGGTTAAGATTAAAAGATCTAAAAATACGCAGGACAATATTATGTGCAATATTTAGCATCCGACAAATATGAGGTACAACAAAAAAAATATAGGTAAATGGCTAAAAAAACACGTACAGCCATATCAACGAACCAGTCAGGGAAAATTCCAACCGGAAACTTCCCGTACAAAACAATGGGACTCCAAATAAAATAGAACAAGCAAAAAAATTATGAGCATTTGAGCTATAAGTCTTAGTCCGACTAATTTGGTTAAAATGGAACCAGAAATAATACCAAACAAAGTGAAAGGAGTGATATGTATTATAGACTAAATGTAGCCGCGTAGAATTTATGAGCATTTGAGCCACAAGTCTTACTCATACTAATTTGGTTGAACTAGTAATCAGAAATAATACAACCATATTTAAGTTACACTTATTAAAGTGGTATTAATAATTTGATTTCTACACATGGTATGGCAAAAAACTAAATTTTCGAATTGATTTGTAATGGAAATTAAATTTTTATTGAGAGTACAACTCGAATTATAGACAAACTGTTATAAGAACTGATGAACATTGGTCAACACATATCCAAAAATTGATAGTATCAGTTTCTGAATTTGAATAAAAAAATGCAATTTTCTTGGAAGGTATCAATATGTATATCTTGGGTTTAAATTTGGCAAAAAAAAAAGCCAAAATTTGAAATCACCATGTGCGGCATTCTGGAATAATAATAAAAATAAACATTTAGTTCACTCTAAAGGTATCAACATGTATATATTCAGTAGTACAAAAAAAGCCCGATGTCACATATCAGAGGTGGGGGTAGAGATGCATGACCTAGAGATCACTCAAGAAGTTCTTGCCGTTCACAACGGTAGATAAGTTGTAGATAGGAAAGAACCAGATAGCGTTTGCATGTACTAGTGATCACCGACCCATGATGCCTTGATCATTGCAGGATACCCATGATGCTTCGCCTGTACTAGTTGAAACACAAGCCGTACGTTCTTGTAGATCATATCATCTCGAATATCGGGTGACAGCTTTCTTGCTCAACACTTACATACAGCACGGCGTTCTTGCAATGCAACGGTAAATTAATTAGTGGAGTAGCCAGCATGCATGCACTTGACAGGCAGATGAATTATGTTGCGTTTTGGTTTGTACTCGTACCCATAGGAAGAATATTTTATGCTGACTGGCTATGCGAGTGACCACACACTGCCTGGAGCAAAGGCTTCTTATTTAGGTCCGACATCAATTAATATAGCTCGGACAAACACGTGCAAACAAACAAGGGTTTGGAGTAGTAGTGGTACTAGTACTGACCACACACAGGCAGCAAAGGGTTTGGAGCAGTACTCACATGCAGCCAAAGTACTTACATGCAGTACTCACATTTCATCCATCGGCTTTACAATTAAAAATATAGTAATATGGTATGAAAATATTAAACGATAATTCTAATGGTATTGATTTAGTCCGCCAGCCAGCAAGACGACGACCTCTAGCCCGCGCCGCCCGGCGGCCAGATCTGGCCGTCGCAGCCCGGGCACGCCCTGCCATCGTCGGTGTCCGCCATGCAGCTCGCGCCAGCGCACAACCGCCACGCCTGCCCGACGCCGCACTGCCGCACCCACCGCCACGCGATGCGTCGGCCCAGGGGAGCCCACCCGTGAAGCTCCCGTCGGACCAGAGGACGCCAGCGCGCAGCCGCCACCGGCACCGGTCGGGCTTTGCCCGGCCGTGCCCTCTGGCGGCGGCGAGGCACGGGGAGGGGAGGAGGAGGGGCCCTCTGGCAACGCGGGAGGGGTCGGGCCCGTTCCTGATTAGCAAATTGTCAGCCAACTCAAACCTCTCAAAACGAGAGAAAAAGATGGGCACACACCGGCCGTGAAAGAATCCAATGCCTAGCTAGAGACATACTCCTACAAATTAAGGAAGGAAATCATCCTTTGTATGAAAAACAAACATCAAAGAAAACATCTGGACAAATTGAGGGTTGATAGTTGGTAGTACATTTTTTGTCCAGATGTATTTTTATCTTGAGTTTTTCTTGTAGTGTAGTTCTTTCTTTGTTGTCTGGTAGTTCTTTTGTTGGCAGTGTAGGTGTTGGTTCTGTAGTGTACTTCTTGTTTGGTAGTTATTTGTCAGGAGAGTACAATGAGATGATGCAAAATGCTACCAGTGTTGCGTTAGTCACACGGATTCAAGTTGCTTTAGGAGCACAAAATGGGCAACCTCCACCCTCCTCTTTTTTTTAGAATCAGCAAGTGATCTGAAATTCCAATGTCACATAATTAGTTCATTTTGAATTAAGGAGGGACAAAGGGTACTCTCAGTGAGTTTTTTCCTTGTGCATACGTACACACATGTGTGGCTCTTGTTCTCTCTGTTGTCTAGCTATCTTATTACCAATAAATCTGGGGGTAGCACATATGTTTTTATTTGTTGTCATTTTCCTTTTTCAGGTTCATGTCATATAATCAGCAGTTAAGCCATTTTTTCGTCGCTCTTTTTTTGGTAAGCAGGTGTCGTGTGGGTTTTGTGGGAACTTTTTCCAGAATGCCGAAGCTGTTGACTTCAACGTCCATGGGACGAGTTCCGCTCTTCAGCGGTAATCCAGTAGCACTTGCATGTGTGAACTATTTTATGATTTCATCTTTTTTTAAGCTAGTTTTATACATATCCATATCTTAGGTGTTTTCCCTTCTTCTTTTGTCAGATGAAGTATGTTATGTCATATGTAATCTATCCACAAGGACGGCGAGTAGTGTGGTTGAAAACTTGATATAAGTTGCCTTTTCTGCTTTTTTTTGTTTTTCGAAGCTATAGTATGTTTATTAGAAAATACAGAAATTACAAAAAAAGGCAAAACCAGTTGCAAGTCAACACTCGAATCGCAACCAGGGGCTTTTTTGGTAGTTGTAGTTGCCCCAGTTGCAAGTCCAACCTCGACTTGCAAACTGAGGTCCGAGTTGCAAGTCAACCCCCGACTTGCAACTCGGAGGGCTTTTTCATATTTTCTGTATTTTGCCCCTACTTGCAAGTCAACACTCGACTCGCAACTCGGGTCTTTTTTTTATACTTTGTAGTTGCCTCATTTGCAAGTCAAGCCTCTACTTGCAATTGGAGGCCCGTCGACTTGCAACCCCGGGATTTTTTGTATTTTTTTGTAACAGATATGATATTTCACATCTAGATGTGAAATAGCTACCTCATATCTAACTCCACAGCCATTGGATCTCATCCTATCTTTAAGATTCGCGCAAGTTTTTTCTGTCCCGGTCGTGCGTTTCGCTCCCGTCGCTCGTTGAATCGTCCGTGCGCGCGGCCCATCTGTAGTGGGTTGTGTTGTTTTTGCCTGTAGCGGGCCGTGTTGCTTTGTTGGGCTGGGGGCTGTTTGTTTGAGAGCAGGTTCTGGAGAGGAGGGGGCGGCGTTCATTTACCCCACTTTGTCTCCCGAAGCATTCACTTCGGCCGTTCCCCATTCCTCTTCTACCATTCCCCATTGCTCTGGGTAGTTGGTGCTAGAGGCACAGTGACTTTTGGAGAGGGAGAAGGAGAAGGAGACGCCATCAATACTGAGTTGCATGTTCTTCTCCCTTGTTCCTCTTTTTGTTTTTGTAGTGTCCATGCGTTTTTGTGTTTCTTGCTCACTGATTTTAGCAGCATCTATCTAGGGTTTGCTCCTCAATGTCCCCAAATGTGGGTAGGGTACGTTAGTACCATCCATCTTCTTTGTTTCTTGTTTATTTGTCCATTGATTTAGGGTTCTTTGCCCCGTCCAATCTCCCGAAATACGGGGTAGGGTTCATCAGATGTTCCATCTATCTAGGGTGAGTTGGGGGGGGGGGGGTTTGTTCCTCAAATGTATACAGATATGGGAAGGGGGGATTTGAAGTAGATAAATTTTTCAGTGGGTTCCAGGGGTTAGGGTTTGGGTTTCAGATGGTTAGTGTGCAGAGAATACCTTTTTTTGTTGTAGTTTTTGGGTGATTTTTAGTGTTAGGATTTGTATGATGAACTATAGACAGTTTTTTTGTCCTGGTATACTCATCATTCTATAGATAGTTGATTTCTCCTGTTAAGAATTTTTGTAGAGTAGTGATAGCTTCTGCATGCATTTTCTATTTTTTTTTGTCTTTTGGTGAGTATTTCTGGATCACTTGTGGCAGGCTGAAATCAACTTTTCTATCACTATTTAAGCATTTTGGATCACTTGTGCCAGGCTCAGGTCAAATTTTCTATTATTATTCAAGCAACTTTTTTTTAGAAATAAAAGAGCTGAAGATAAACAAAGAAGCAGGTCACAAATGAATGAACCTGTACCATCTCATTTTTTTGTGCGTATTTTGATCTACATAGGTTTTTGTGCTCAATCTTCCTAAAATGTTTGGTAGCAGTTTGATGTTTTAAGTAGCGAAGTTTTCAGCTGTGCGGCTGCGTAGCTTATGTGTTCAGATAATTGAGTGCAATGATAGGATTTCCTTTTTTGATAGTTTCAGTCGGGGTTGGCACATTTTTTTTAAGTTTCCCTAGATGAAGTCTTGTGTCTGTAGGTAGGAAATGGGGTACTAACCATGTAGTTTTTGGTTTGATTTTTTTTACTTTTAGGTTCTGTTTTTGCTAAGCTAATTTTCACTCAGAGATAGTTATAATTTGTATCAATCAAGGTTTTTCATTTTATTGTTTTTTCAGTTTGTATCCATGTTTCGTAACATTTTACTTTTTGTCAGGCAGTGGCGATTGTGGGGAGCGAGAAGGGAAGTGGAGGGGACCACCATTCAAGTATGTGAACTACATGCGATTAAGTTATATGTGTTTTTTTCATTTGTTAGGCTATATGTGTGTTCAATATACTCTAATGTGGTGGTAATTTGTGTGTGCAGAGGATTAGGTGAAATGTTCAGTAGTTGATTTTTGTAGTGTTGTTTGTAGTATTCTACATATATAAGTTGGAGCAGCAGCTCATGATTATCTTGTTTTTGTAGTGCTCTATACATATAGTAGTTTTTTTCTGGATGTTAAAGATGGTATGCACAATTGAATACTAGTTGTGTAATACAGTCCCTAGCTTTTTTGCTTATATTTTTTGTAACCTGTTTGTTCGTCACTAATCTCTAGTTTCTAGTTACTAGTTTTCGACAGTTCTACCATAAGTACTTTTGACAGTTTTCCATAGTTACTTACTAGTTACTATTTTCAGCAGTTTCATTAGTGTAAGCATCGGTATGAGCACCATCAGTTACAGTCTTGCTCTCGATCTTTTTATTATTATCTTTTTGACTTTTTCCTATGATTCAGGATGGTGTGCCCAATTTGTTTTGCTCATTTTTGCAAGGTGGACAATGGTGAGAGCTTTGGCATGTTTTTTCCTGATGCTGACGAAACCTTTACGGTAAACTTTTTGTTTGATGCGACTTGCAAGTTGAACCTCGACTTGCAACTGGATCTTTTTGTTTGATGCCACCTGCAAGTCTGACTTTGCAAGTGGGTCTTTTTTGTTTGATGTCACTTGCAAGTTGACCCTCGATGTGCAACTAGGTTCTTTTGTTTGATGTCACTTGCAAGTCGACCCTCGACTTGCATCTGGGTCTTCTATTTTCATGCCACAGGCAAGTCGAGCCTCGACTTGCAACCGGGTCTTTTTGTTTGATGTCAAAGTCGAGCATCGACTTGCAACTCGGGTCTTTTGTTTGATGCCACTTGCAAGTCGACCCTTGACTTGTAACTGGGTCTTCTATTTTTTGATGCCAGTTTCCAACTCGACCCTCGACTTGTAACCGGGTTCTTTGTTTCATTCCACTTGCAAGCGGACCCTCGACGTGCAACTTGGTCTTTTGTTTGATGCCACTTGCAAGTCGCCCCACGACCTACAACTGGGACTTCTATTTTCATGCCACTTGCAAGTGGACCCTTGACTTGCAACCGGGTCTTTTATTTCATGCCACTTGTAAGTGGACCCTCGACTTGCAACTGTGTCTTCTTTTTTTATGCCACTTGCAAGTAGACCCTCGACTTGCAACTGGGTCTTTTTGTTCGATGCTACTTGCAAGACCCTCGACTTGCAACTTGTCTTTTTTATAATGCCCACTTGCAAGTCGAGCCTCGACTTGCGACTGGGTCTTCTGTTTTTCATGCCACTTGCAACTAGAAACTCGACTTGCAACTAGGTCTTTTTTGTTTGATGCCACTTGCAAGTTGACCCTCAACTTGCAACTGGGTCTTCTTGTTTGATGCCACTTGCAAGTCGACCCTCAACTTGCAACTGGGTCTTCTATTTTTGATGTCACTTGCAAGTGGACCCTCGACTTGCAAATAGGTCTTCTGTTTTCATCCCACTTGCAAGTGGACCCTCAACTTGCAACCGGGTCTTCTGTTTTCATCCCACTTGCAAGTGGACCCTTGACTTGCAAGTGGGGTCTTTTTATTTGATGCCACTTGCAAGTGGACCCTCGATTTGCAACTACGTCCTTTTTTATGCCATTTGCAAGTGGACCCTCCACTTGCAACCGGGTTCCTTTGTTTTTCATGCCACTTGCAAGTGGGACCCCGACTTGCAACTAGGTCGTTTTGTTTGATGCCACTCTGCAAGTGGACCCTCGACTTGCAACTGCGTCTTCTAATTTTTTATGCCACTTACAAGTGGATTCTCGACTTGCAAACCACGTTTCTTTGTTTTTCATGCCACTTGCAAGTGGACCCTCGAGGTGCAACTGGGTCTTCTCTTTTTTATGCCACTTGACTTGCAACCGGGACTTTTTTTATGCCACTTGCAAGTGGACCCTCGACTTGTAACTGCGTTTTTTTTGTTTGATACCACTTGCAAGTCGACCCTCGACTTGCAACTGGGTCTTCTGTTTTCATGCCACTTGCAAGTGGACCCTCGACTTGCAACTGAGTCTTTTTTGTTTGATGCCACTTGCAAGTCGACCCTCAGTTTTCAACTGGGTCTTCTTGTTTGATGCCACTTGCAAGTCGACCCTCAACTTGCAACTGGGTCTTCTATTCTTGATGCCACTTGGAAGTGGACGCTCGACTTGGCGATCCAGTTACTTGTTTCATGCCACTTGCAAGCCGAGCCTCGACTTGCAACTAGGTCTTCTGTTTTCATACCACTTGCAAGTGGACCCTCTACTTGCTACTGGGTCTTTTTGTTTGATGCCACTTGCAAGTGGATCCTCGACTTGCAACCGCGTCTTCTATTTTTTTGATGCCACTCTCAAGTGGACCCTCGACTTGCAACCAGGTTCCTTTGTTTTTCATGCCACTTGCAAGTGGATCCTTGACTTGCAACTACTTCTTCTAATTTTTTATGCCACTGGCAAGTGGACCCTCGACTTGCAACCGGTTCCTTTGTTTTTCATGCCACTTGCAAGTGGATCCTCGACTTGCAACCAGGTCTTCTTTTTTTGATGCCACTTGCAAGTGGACCCTCGACGTGCAACCGAGTTCCTTTCTTTTTCATGCCACTTGCAAGTGGGCCATCGACTTGCAACTGCGTCTTCTATTTTTTTTGATGCCACTTGCAAGTGGACCCTCGACATGCAACCGGGTCTTCAATTTTCATGCCACTTGCAAGTGGATCCTCGACTTGCAACTGGGTCTTTTTTGTTTGATGCCACTTGCTCGACTTGCAACCGGGTCTTCTTGTTTGATGCCACTTGCAAGTCGAGGGTAAGTCGACCCTCGACTTGCAACTCGGTCTTTTTGTTAGATGCCACTTGCAAGTGGACCCCCGACTTGCAACCAGGTCTTTCTTTTTTTGATGCCACTTGCAAGTGGACCCTCGATTTGCAACTGGGTCTTTTGTTTTCGTACCACTTTCAAGTGGACCCTCGACTTGCCACTGTGTCTTTTTATTTGATGCCACTTGCAAGTGCACCCTCGTCTTGCAACTGCGTCTTCAATTTTTTTTGATGCCACTTGCAAGTGGACCCTCGACTCGCAACCGGGTTCCTTTGTTTTTCATGCCACTTGTAAGTGGACCCTCGACTTGCAACCAAATCTTCTTTTTTTGATGCCACTTGCAAGTAGACCCTCAACTTGCCACCGGGTCTTCTATTTTCATGCCACTTGCAAGTGGACCCTCGACTAGCACCGGGTTCCTTTGTTTTTGATGCCACTTGCAAGTGGACCCTCGACTTGCAACCAAATCTTCTTTTTTTGATGCCACTTGCAAGTAGACCCTCGACTTGCCACCGGGTCTTCTTTTTTCATGCCACTTGCAAGTGGACCCTTGACTTGCAACTGGGTCTTCTGTTTTGATGCCACTTGCAAGTGGAGCCTGGAGGTGCAACCGGAATTGAATTGTTACTCACAACAGCCAGAGGATTTGATGTTATTCCAAACTGATGGACCGGATAGGCGAATGAGTAAGGTGGAAGCATCTGCAGAAAATTAGCTTAGTTGCCTTGCATTTGAGAAAGCTTCAGGTCAAATACCATTCCAGGGTACCGGGAGCGCGTAGGCTACGATCAAAACATACAAGTAAGTTTATCTTTGTTTTTGTCCTCAATCAGGTTTTTCTAAGCTGGATCACACCTGAGTACCAATGTAGTCTCCTGCATAGATATCTTCATTTCTGCAAAATGCAATGTTTCAATGATCAAAACTTTTGTTGGAATAGATATTCAAAAGGTTTATGCTTGTGTTTTGTATGTGAAGACTGAAAGTTGTAGTTGCTTTCTTTTTTTTTTCAACGAAAGATTTTGATCAGATGTAGGCTACTATTTTTACATCAGTTGTAGCTGTCATCACTTGTATGGTGAAGACTGAAAGTTGAACCACAACCTGATACACACCATTTTTTTACCTTAAAACAAGCAAACCACCATTATATGATCCTATTTCTTGCTTATCAGGTATATGAACTTATTTATTTATTTTTCTGCCAACATGAAACAACACACTCTGATTTAGTCATCTAAGGAATTCTAACACAGATGATTGTAGTTAGTTTCAAAGATTTTTCTCTCTTTTTTACTTGAGAATGGAGTGTTTCATTTACAAAATAAGCAATTTTTCCTAACAAGTTAAGTATGCTTTGTCATTTACTCCAGTCTGCAGATTTGTATGGATGAAACTATGAATGTGATTGCTTATGGCCATTTTGTCATCATGCATTTCCCCCATTCAGAATATAAATTTCCTTCTCAACAATGTTTGTCTGCTCTGTTTTTAGCCCTGTATTTTTGATTGAGGGATCTTGAACTGATGACAGCCAACTGATGTGCATTTTTCCTACACACCAGCCTCTGTTTGTTTCTCCCATCAACAGATGGAAAAAGAGAGAGGTGAAAAGTATCTACAAGGCCGTATAAGACCAACCTCTGTTTGTTTCTAAAGCTGCATAAACCCTGTATGGGTTTTACTTTCCCAGCCACCAAAACTTCTTCTACAAGCAAGCAACTGTTTTCTGCAGACAAACAAAGCCTGGTCCTTTTTTTTTTCTGTCAAACAAACAAACATGCAAAAAAAAGCCCAAGAAACAAGGCCCAGGAGGCAGGGTAGTTGGGCTGGGTGGGTTTGGTGGGAGGGACAAAACAATACAAGCCAAAACATACAAACAAGTCCACGTGGAAGGGGGATCAAGAGCAAACAGTCTGTTTTGTTTGTCAACAAGGGCAGTTTTTAGAGGTGACGTCACATTTAGATGTGAGATATTATCTCACATCTAGATGTGACATAGACAGATATTATCTCACATCTAGATGTGACATAGACAGACCCTAGCATTTAATGTGTGCATGTGAAAGGAGACATGTGATTGGGAGGGAGGAGCTAGCGATGGCTGCATGCAAACATTTACCTCGTTTGTGCTGCCCTCTCTCTCCTTCTTTCTCTTTCTTCCATCTAGGATTTTAATGACATGGAGCTCTCTGATGCAGCTAGGCAGGATAAGGGAGAGCCCTGCAGTTTGGTTTTCCTCCAGGCTGGGGCCAACCGAACGTACAGGCCGGTACAGCTAGCTGAACTGCCGAGAAAGACCGTCACTTGGACGCTTGCACATAAATGCATTTCTCTCTTGACGAGGCATTTCTAGATTTACTTTACTTGATTATTATGGACGCCTCTCCTCTCTTTTCTCTCTGTATGTGTTGTCGAGCTATAATCTATCCGCTACTCCCTCCGTCCGAAAAAACTTCTTTCTCAAATGGATGTATGTAGCAATGATGGATAAGCTTGGGACAAATTTTTTCTGACGGAAAAAATATTATATATACATATATTACTAAAGTCAAACAAGCCATCACGTTCATCCACATATATTAAATTATTTTGATCGGCAATTTTATATATTAACAATTAAGATTAAAAATGTAGCGTTACATACAAATACTGTTGCGTACAAACAATTTGGCCTGGCACGCTAAAAACAGTTCGACACCTCTTTAATCCAAGTCACATATTTTTTATATTAAAAAGGTGCGTCCAAGACAATCAGATCGGAACATATCTAAAAATATGCCCGGTTATACATGTACTACATAAGGAGAGGAGACACGTCTTAACTAGAAATATGAGATGGACACGACCACTAAAAGTCCAGACACCATCACGTATTAGAGAAGGACACTTGCAAGGGACATGCAGTCAGTCTCCGGTTTAAATCATACTAGTAAATATGCCCGTGCGTTGCAACGGGGTAACCAAATTGCTTAGGTTGTGTCTTCTTCGATTTCAACCACCGTCCAACCAGAACCCGATGTGGCATAACAACATTTGGATTGTACCGCTATGTGCAGTAGTGGCATGGCATGGCATGTAGATTGTGTCTAGCATAAGCCGGAAGCAAGTATCTCAATGTATTTTTCCATCCTCATCTAAAGCAGGGCAGCTCGCAGACATGTCAAAATGGCCTCTATTAGCATTCCCCGATATAAATTGTTAACATAAAAGATTAATTCATTTCCTTTACAACGAACACGGCTGTCCCCCCATTAGCAAAAAATGCTGATAGTACATCAAGGCTTTCATCTACAACGTCCGAGGCCAAAGAATCTGAGCATGTACCTTCGGAAGTAAGCACACTATACGAAACAGAGAAGCAAACAAAAATAGAGTACCCTTCTACTTTGGGAGCTCCAACACCAACAAAAGCTTGCCACAACTGTTATCACAAAAGCTACTGAATGAGCCAAGCAAAAAAATAGAAAGGTTATAGGAAACAGTCTGTACGTCTCCCTCAAAGCCAATAACGATCCTCCATGGACAAGACACTTCATGGTGGATTAACCTTATGTGGAACACAGAACTCATCATGTGAGTCCACGTCGCCTGAATGCCCCTCTTGGCTAGGGTCAACCTTCTCTGGATCATAGAACTCATCATGTGAGTCCGCTAGCACCTTGCTCTCTTACAACAAAGGGAACCTGTTTATAAGAACCCGGATAACCCAAGTACTCCAAAAGTTGTCCTAATTTTTGCATGACAATGGTTTTAAAGTCTGACTACTTATTGGTTGCATGGCAGCATGGACTATTCGTTCTTATAACACACATCTAATATATATTTTCCTTTATTCTGTCAATTTTTTCAGTGAGATTCTATCACACTAACATACAAATCAACACTCGTGGGTCATGCTGAATTAGCTTCCAGATACATACAAAATGTAAGTCGTAAAGACAATGGACATATCAGAATCTACGGAAGTGCATAGAGAAATCTGGGAGATGAGTTTCAGTTTTGTCAAGTTTGTTACTTTGTTTGGTGTTAACAGAGTCGATGGACATGCCAGAAGAAAAAAACAAATAGATACAGCAGGTTGATTTCCTACCAACTTGACAATGGTGTGTCATTTTTTCTGCAGTAGATTAACTCGTGAACAATGCCATCCTTGTAATCGGGGAATAATTGAAGAGAATAGTAAGCAAAGTATTCTGCCATCTCGCATGAATAGTAAGAAAAGTAGTTTAACTCCTGAACATTTTTTTCGTACAGTTTGGAAAATGCTTACTAACCGATATTCCCTCTATTCCTAAATATAAGTCTTTCTACAGATTCCACTACATACATACGGAGCAAAATGAGTGAACCTACACTCTAACATAGTCTATATACATCCGTATGTAGTTTGTATTGAAATCCCTAGAACGACTTATATTTAGAAACAGAGGGAGTAGAAGAGAAATCAATATTCTCGCATTGAAGATATGAGGCAAGCACCCACCTACAATCTGTCCATCACCCCATTGGAAGCCAAGCTCCCCTTTTGCTCGGTTCCTCACTGCTGCACGTACCGATTAGTGGGGACATATTTTTTTTTGTCCTATCTACTTTGGAAAAGAAGAGGTAAGGACCTACAGTACTGCAAATCTTCATATTTAAACATATTAACAATCCCTTGTTTTTCTTTCAGAAAAGCAATCCCTGGTCTTATTATAATTATAGATTATCTTAAAATCGATTTCTACTTTGTGATTTGTCAAAGCATAAAGAACTGTGTAGAATAAGAGGTCGTATTTCAATGATTTGGATGTTGCATTGACATCAGATAATTACCTACTGCATGTAATAGCTAGTGATCGATGGATGCAAGTTGGTATAACTTTAATGTCAAATGTATAGAAAAATATCCAAAGTCTAGTCCTGGTGTTGCTGCAAGGATTAGATGCTGGCATGCTGTGACTGGAACCAGCAGAAATTATACAAAATGCACAATTTTAAAATTTATGAACTAATTGAGCATGTTTTTCTCTTCGTGTTGCAGGTAAACAAAAACATATAGATCAAATAAGTTAGATGAACCAGCAGATATTTTATTAGTGAGCTCTATAGATGCAGCAATCAGTAACAGACCATCTCCATGAGCTTTGACTCCATGAATAGTACTTAATACAGGAAAAAGGGAAGGCCAATATTGCTCAATTGTTACTGAAATTTTAAAGGAAATCAAGTGGCACTACAACATCAGGACATATGTGTAGAACGAAATGCCCATTGATTGCAGTAGAAGACAATTCACTTCATATCCTTTCAGAATAACACATTAACTCTTGGAGCATGTACAACAGAAATGGAACATAAAGCTAACCAAGAATACATATCCATGTGCGCCACTTTCAGAATATATGACATAGTACCTCTGAGATATCTAACTTGTTGTTTCCATGCATTCAAGAAGCACTTAATTACTTTCAGGGATCTTATTACAAATTTAATTTGTTTGATTCAAACTTATGTAGTAGCATGGCATTTTTCTGTGACATCCAAAAAAATATGTTTACATATCAAATAGGCAACACCAGTAATTATTGGTCCAAATAAGGCATGGACAGGTTTGCATCTGCTAAAGAACATTATATTGTTTCTCCTATTCCACAACCTATGACCACATTTAAGCATGGACAGATTCGTGTATATGATAACAGAACAACATGCTCCATGTCATAAATCACAGGCTAGGAGGAAGCGATGCAGATGAGGGTGGATTAGCATACTTGTTAGCAGTTGTGCTTGTCAGCCTAGTGGAGGATGTAGAGGTAGGTGACAGAGCTTCTTCACCTCGGGTGACTGCACCGCCATGTTCTTACATAACATAGTATTCCTACAAATATGCAATTCAGAATAGAAAGGTACAATTATCAGGCTCAGTACCCTATTCAGAACAGAAAAACAAATCTTATTAATTGAAAGGTACCTTGTGCAGATATATAAAAGTTCAGTACCCTGTTCCTCCTTTCCAAATCTACCAGACTGCTTAATTTACAAACAAAGAAACCTGTGCTGCTTGCCATGGAAGAGATGGAGGCGGGAAAACAAAACCTTAGAAAACATGATGGTTGTATAACCCCAGAAATGTCAAGGATTTGGCATGAGTGTCACAGGCGGCCAAGCAAATCTGCTACTTATCAACACACACACGCATGCACAGTACATATTGTCAACCAAAGTAACAACAAATCAGAGACATATGCCTCATGTTGTCCCCACAGTTCAATGGAATGGATTGTATCTAATCAGGACATCCAATCAGTGGTTTCATCATCACAAAGAACTCACGAACATGTACAACAATGGAGCAGGTACCTTTGTCTGCTTGGAGCTCCTTGTGCGGGTCATGTTGTGGATGCCCTCCATGGAAGGAAGGACCTGCTGCTGCTGCTCCAGCCCGAATCAAATCAAGGTGGTTAGACCCTACAATCCATCCATATACAATCAGGTATTTGCACTGAAGATGCAAATAGTCCACTGTAGACACTGCAGCAGAGAAGAGAGGGAGCTTCACCAATAGAGCAGAAAAATCAAATGGAATCCAACAGAGAGAAGAGAAGAAGGAAGACCTGCAGATGGTGGAGCCCTTAAGGATGATGACCTGCAGATGGTGAGGGAACCCCATCACCATCTAGAAGAAGACGGCTTGAGCTACTGGTCCATGGCGATGTTGGATGTGTGCCTGCGTGAGGGAGAGAAGAGCATCAGGGAAGGGGAGGGAAGAAGGGCAGAACCATGGCATCGACACTCACCAGGGTGGAACATTGACGAGCAGCTCCATGGCGTGGGTCTCCTTGACGAGCAGGTCCGATCCAGGCGCGGATCTTTCCGCCGCCATGGATCTCCCACTCCTCTCCTCTCCTCTCGGGATTCAAGCGGTCGTCGACGGATAAGAGGAGGGGCGGAGCGGATTTTATCCATCGTCGAGGTAGCCACCACCGTCATCATCGCCGTCGGTCACCATGGCCCAGCGGCTAGGTCTTCCAGTGCGAGGAGTGAGGGAGGGAGGGAGGGCGGATCTGACCGCTGCCTGAGCTGTCGCGGGGGGAGGGGCGCCGCGGCCATGAAGGCCCGCCTCCAACTACAAGGAGTGCGCGCCGCCGCGCCGGATCCTTCTGTTTCCCGCGCCCGTCCATCGTCACCCGGCTCCGGCGAGCTCCTGCGTGGGTCGCCGCACCGCCCCACTTTTCTCCCTTCTTCTCAACCTCACCACCCAGTCTCTTCTCTGCCATGGATCCGCCCGGGAAGCCGCGCTCCGGCCTTCCTCGCCCCCCGCGTCGCCGCCCACCTCCGGATCCGCCTCCAAGCCCCCGCCGTGCGCGGATCCGCCCCCTGCAAGCTCCAGTCGCGCCGCCCATGTAAAAAGGACCGCGTTTTGAATATACCAAAACATAGGGTCCTTTGTGCAAAATTAAAGCGTTTTTCCAGATCCACTTAAACAAGGACTGCGGGTTGAATTCGAATAAACTGAAGGACTTTTATGCAAAATCGATAGCGACGACGGACGGGCAGAAGCACTCCGTGCTTTATTAGTAGGGAAAGATGTGTGTACGGACAAATATAAAAGGCATCAACTCTTTCTCGGGGAAAAAGGGCAAGCCCCCTGGCCCATGTTGGCAAACTTGCCGCTGCACACACGCACACCCAGATCACTCTCGTCCAGGACCCGGTCAGCCAAAATAGATGAACCTACACATTTTTGAAAAAATATGTCAACCTACAGAGGATAAACTAGGACCGCTATAATAATTACGTAGAACAATTAGCATCCGGAAAATATAAAATACAACCAAAAAAAATACTCCCTCTGTCCCAAAATTCTTGTCTTAGATTTTTCTAAATACGGATGTATCAAGTCAAGTTTTAGTATTAGATACATCCGTATCTAGACTAATGTAAGACAAGAATTTTGGGATGGAAGGAGTACATACATTATCCATTGATTATTGATTTTGGATATAATGGTTAAGATTAAATGATCTAAAAAATACGCAGGACAATATTATGTGCAATATTTAGCATCAGACAAATATGTGGTACAAAAAAAAGTAAATGGCTAAAAAAACACGTACAACCATATCAACGAACCAGTCAGGGAAAATTCCAACCGGAAACTTCCAGTACAAAACAATAAGAATCCAAAGAAAATAAAGCAAGCAAAAAAATTATGAGCATTTGAGCCATAAGTCTTACTCTGACTAATTTGGTTAAAATGGGAACCAGAAATAATACCAAACAAAATAAAATGAGCAATATGTATTACAAACTAGTAAATGTAGCCGCAAGGATGTCATCTGATTCATTGTTTTAAAAAATATGATAAAAATATCCAAACACCATCACGTATTAGAGAAGGACACTTGCAAGGGACATGCAATCAGTCTCCGGTTAAAATCCTAATTGTGTACGGACAAACATAAAAGGCATCAACTCTTCCTCGGGGAAAAAGGGCAAGCCCCCTGGCCCATGTTGGCAAACCTGCCACTACACACACGCACACTCAGATCACTCTCTGCCAGGACCCGATCAGCCAAAATAGACGAACCTACACATCTCTCAAAAAATTAATAATAGATCAACCTACAGAGGATAAACAAGGACCGCTATAATAATTACGTAGAACAATATTATGTGCAATTTTTAGCATCCAGCAAATATAAGATAAAACCAAAAATAATACATACATTATCCATTGATTATTGATTTCGGTTATAATGGTTAATATTAAAAGATCTAAAAATACACAGGACAATATTATGTGCAATATTTAGCATCCGACAAATATGAGGTACAACAAAAAATATACGTAAACGGCTAAAAAAACACATACAACCATATCAACGAACCAGACAGGGAAAATTCCAACCGGAAACTTCCCGTACAAAACAATGGGAATCCAAACTAAATACAACAAGCAAAAAAATTATGAGCATTTGAGCTATAAGTCTTACTCCGACTAATTTGGTTAAAATGGAACCAGAAATAATACCAAACAAAGTGAAAGGAGTGATATGTATTATAGACTAAATGTAGCCGCATAGAATGTATGAGCATTTGAGCCACAAGTTTTACTCAGACTAATTTGGTTGAACTAGGAATCAGAAATAATACAACCATATTTAAGTTATACTTATTAAAGTGATATTAATAATTTGATTTCTACACATGGTATGGCAAAAAACTAAATTTTCAAATTGATTTGTAACGGAAATTAAATTTTTATTGAGAGTACAACTCGAATTATAGACAAACCGTTTTAAGAACTGACGAACATTGGTCAACACATATCCAAAAATTGATAGTATCAGTTTCTGAATTTGAATAAAAAAAATGCAATTTTCTTGGAAGGTATCAATATGTATATCTTGGGTTTAAATTTGGCAAAAAAAGCCAAAATTTGAAATCACCATGTGCGGCATTCTGGAATAATAATAAAAATAAACATTTAGTTCTCTCTAAATTATCAACATGTATATATTCAGCAGTACAAAAAAAGCTCGATGTCACATATCAGAGGTGGGGGTAGAGATGCATGACCTAGAGATCACTCAAGAAGTTCTTGCCGTTCACAACGGTAGATAAGTGGTAGGTAGGAAAGAACCAGATAGCGTTTGCATGTGCAAGAATCATAAATGACATGCATGATGCGGAGTAATAATAATGATATGGTTATGCAAGCATGCTATTGCTCGAGTGGACATATTTTGTGAAGAAAACACAATAAAAGATGTTATCACTTAAGCAGCAGGGTTCGAAGAAATGAGTCATGTAACTAAGCTCAAATAAGTATAAGACAATGCAAAACAATATGTGAATGCTTAGACATAACTCGATTGAGACTGTGCAAGAGATAAATGCTTTAATATCTTTCTTATGGATACGTGGATCAGATGGGAAAACATCTGGAGACATGGCGAAGCAAAGAAACTTATGTTACCATAAACAAACGATATTGATGGTGACAAACAAAGACAACACAAGATCTAAGGGTCGTCGATATTTTTGATTTAGTTTTTGATAGAAAGACATTTGAAAATTGGTGAAAATATAGACATCTAGAATTTTGCATAGCAATCCATCTACCATACACTTTCTGCCGCCCACATAAAATATTGCCAATAACATACTTTACTTAATAGAATAATTAGCCAAGATACAATCACGTAGATTTTTTTAAATTAATAGCAGTTCACCTAGAAGTAAAACAGCTAGAGATCCAATAACGCACTCCATATCACATAAAAAGGGCATTCTGGACACTAGCATCGTTTTCAAGATGTAACTTTGCCCATTAACTTATAGTACAACATATGTATAAACTTATAAAATTTTAAGATTCTACAAAATTGCCGAGACACATCTATATATAGATGTCCACCAGATCTAATAATAAAAATGACATTAATGGTTAAAGTTTTAATAGTTTGACATAACTCATATCTGAAGTGTCTCCTATTTATGATATGGAGGTAGTATGAGACCAACTCTGTTTGATGTTATTTGGTACCATTAGTTCTATAGTTTGAATTTTTTTATCTTATAGTAAGTACACCAAGAACTAAACGTGAAATCAAAATACACTATATAAAAAAAAATCTAGCCACGCAAATGCGCGGGTCACACTGCTAATTAGTCTAATATTGGGCAAACTGGTTTGGTTATGCTTGTGCAGGTAATTAATTAAGAGAACACAAACTAACTATGGGCAGATCGTTCCATATATGCATGTGTAGCTGTCATGCACAGTGCAGCTCAAAACAACCAACACGACCATTGTTGAACATTTGTGTGTGCCCAGCCCATGTATACAAGTCGAGTTAGTGCTAGCTAGTTCCATGATTCTATTAGTAACATGCCTGCCCCAACCTATTATGACATATCACATTATTGCATGTGTACATTTATTCTATTAGGATCAGGGCAGCCAGGCTCATTGTCGCGTTGCCGAGTTTAGGCGAGCAGCACCTGATCCTCACCGCGAGGCAGGTTGCCGGATTCGCGCCGATATCTTGTTTTTACTCGATGGGTTCCTCGCACACATCACTCCCAGAGGCGGAGGCAGGCGGGTGCGAGCAGGGGTCAAACACCCCCCATCGTCTCGCCCCCCTGTGAATGTTCGCTGGGTATTCGTACACTGGTAACGTAAATATACGTATAGACATGGCTGGGCTGACGTACTATTTTAGAGTTAAATGATCCAATAATCCAGCCCAAAGGCCCAACACACAGAATCTACCTACGTATCAGGAAACTAGGCGTACTTGAAGCGGCAGCCATCGATCGAGTAGTCAGTTTTCTTCCTAGGTTTTTTCATGTCTTCGTGCGCCCATGCGCCGCCGCCTGACGGATCTCGCTGCTCCTTTCCTCGATGCTGGAGCACTGCGTATTCATTCCGTGCTTCTAATCTAGCGGTTGAATCAGGGCTGCTTCATCAACTGATTTTGGCACAACTTAAGGTACGCCACTGGTATTATCGCAATACAACAAACTCAGATTTACAACAAACTCCAAGTAGATTTTTCAGATCAGAGAGACATATGATGAACTAGTCCAACTACATATAAAAATAGTTTGATCTACCTATTAGATATGGCAAGGTTACAATTTAGAATTCTAATTCCAGACTCTGTTCAATGTTTCAATGGTTGAAGTATGAAGAAGAGGAATACAACAAAAATATATTTATTTTTAAGAGGCATGCTTCCAGCTCCAATATTCATGCTACCCAAATTACATATCCACTTGACGTATTCATAGAGTTAAATTTAAACTAATAGAGATGTAACATTTTGTACTGTCAAATATTTGTTTCCAATGCTTTCGTATCAATGCTACTTTTGAGACTAAATTCATGTATTGGCTCTCTCAAGTATGTTATCTCTCTCGCCCCCCTCATGTCTAAATCCTGGCTCTGCCCTCCCACTACGAACAACCATGCATGTGAGGCTGGAGCAATGCAAAAGCTTTTGTGCTGCACACAGCTGCAAAAATCCGACACAACTTATGTTACCTGCATTTCCATGGTATAATGAAATAATGTCAACTCAATATATAATCCTGAATAAAAAGTAAGGAGAAAGAGTTCTACCTATAGATCCCATGTCACACTTTGTTCTTGTATGGCCGATCACTGTTTTGATCGCATCAGGTTTTCTCTTTTTTCCTCGCTTAGGCAAATCTTTGGTCTGACTTTGTTAGTTGCCAGCGTGTTTTTTTATGTGTGCACACTTTTGTGTTGATTGTGTGCATCCTAACTATGCAGAGTTCAGGTGTGTGCTTATTGTATTCGTATCCTCTTGAACTTTCATTTTCAATCAATAAAATCCACCATTGTTTGAAAAACAAAGATCCATATCATACTACACATTGGCAGGAACCTAAGTATTACAAGGTTAATTATCATAATTATCATACATTCTATGTAGCAGAATGATGTATCACTATATGTGCGTCCACCAAACAAAGGAAGACTATTGGTTGAGTGTAGGCTGCAAACGAGTCGAGTTCGAGTGAGTTGGACTAGGGCCTACAAACGAGTTGAGTTTGTGTGAGTTAGACTAGGCCCAGCTTAACTTCTGATAAAATTCAAACAAGCTCGAACTAAGCGAATCTCGAGGCGGGCCGTAGAAAGTCATTCGTGCTCATCTTATAATGACCTCAATTCAATCTCGGGCTAGTTTCGATCTAAATAAGATGATTTTTTAATAATCTAAGGCAATTTTTTGAACAAGATAGGCCACAACACAATTTAAGAAACATAGGGGTGGATTAACAAGACGCTCGACACGTTAAGCCCGTACTCGTCAAGCTCGTGCTCTTTAAGGCCCGGCTCATTAAGCTCGTTAAGATTAACGAGCAGAAAACCCTGCTCGGCTCGGTTCGTTTGAAGCTCGTTAAGCTCGTGACTCGTGAGCGTTCGTTAACAGATTATAATGTGTTACTGTCTACATGATAAATCCTAGAAATCCCAAAACACCCAGGACCACTTTTTTGCAATTTTTTCCGCCGCCGCAAGTTCTTGCTCCCGGGAGATTCAATCTGGAGGCCTATTCCAGTACCCTATCAGAGGGGGAATCCATCAACAGATCCATCTTCATCAACCTTAGGACCTTCGGGTCCATACCAGTAGCTAAATGGCATCCCCTCTTCCTTGTGATTGAAATACAATGTTCCCGTGAGCCGCCTCACATGATTGGGAGCCATATGGTGTAATCGGTGGTTGTGTTTGTTGGGATATGATGAATTATCATTTTATAATCAGATTGTTCATTGAATTATATGGAACCTCTTGAAGTTTCTTTGCTACATAATTAAGTAGTCATGTATGCTCTCCGGTCTATTTGTCTTCGTTGGCCAAGATTGATTAGTAGTTCTTTAGAAGGAGCTGTGCATGGTAGTGGGTTCAATATTATAGTGATCCGGGTATGAGCATGTATTGTATTGTTGCTACTAAGGATAAAATGATGCCTTGTTTATCACACTTGGATGATAGTTTACTATCTATATTATGTCATCATGCTTATTGTAGTGCTTTGTTTATTATAAACTTAATACTTCAAGATGCATGTTGAATAGCAATCTTTGGGTGGAATATTAGTTATAGATGCAGTTGGATTAACGGTCTACATATCACTAATGTATAGGGGCATCATTGGGCTTCGCCTTGGTCATCTTCTTGAGACAGGAAGAGGAGGAGATGGGTGTGAGGATCATATAGGTAGCAATGGTGGAAGCGGAGGCGAAGTAGTTCAGCGAAGGGAACGCAGAAGAAGAACAAGGCATAGACGAAAATTACCTCGTTTCCCCCTTTTTATGGCCATCTCAGTAATAGCGAGTGGTCGGGCCTCACGACGCGACACGCATCTCAC
This sequence comes from Triticum aestivum, assembly GCF_018294505.1. Lineage (NCBI taxonomy): Eukaryota > Viridiplantae > Streptophyta > Magnoliopsida > Poales > Poaceae > Triticum > Triticum aestivum. Next base: position 655,575,920 of record NC_057795.1, on the reverse strand, counting down.
GCTTACTATGGTTACCATGTTAGACGTGGGCATAAGGTTCCAGTCACCCACATCATGACCAGGAAGGGCGAGAAGTAGACTAAGCTCAATTTGACAAGACCTATGAGGCTGTGCTTAAACATTTCGATTCACAAAGAGTCAGGCATCAGAAGTCCGCTAGCGGGGTCCCGGTCCCTCGCAAGCTAGAACCCACAGTGGTGGCAACAGCTTCCATAGGGCCATCACGAAGAGTAGGCCGAAATACGAGCGTGTAGTTCTCCCACCATGGTTGATGTCCTGCAAGTGCATAGGGTTTAATTGTAGCCTTTTCAAAGTAAGAGTATCGATCCCACAGATAGAACATGAATCAATCTTTTGTCTCTTGAAGGGTTTAAATAGCTATGCCTGCAAGCTGTAAGAAATCCAAAGCAGTAGTAATATGATGGAAATGGTGTAGCGAGCGTAAGTGTAAAATACTAAAATAGAATTTAGTAATGAGGGACGTAAAGTAAAGTGTTGAAATCAATAGGATTAAGGCGTTCCTAGGGAGTCAGGATTCCCCTTAGTGTGCATCTATAGTGGTGCCTAAACACAGTGCTACGTCGGATTCCTAAACCACTTTGCATATTTCTATATGTGGTCAAAGCCGGTACAGATATGTGCATACATGCGGCAGCCCGCATCACATGCGCCACCACCGTTCTTCCCCACTCCGGTTACCAAATGGTGAATAAGGGCAAAAAGGTCCCCGTGGACGTAACCTATAGATGGTTTGTATTTGCCCCCTGCTATAACGACCAGAGACATGGGGAGATAGGCCCTGTCACGTACCTACCTCAACGATCAGACAGTTTGCTACCAGTAATAAGCTTCCCTCCAAATTGGCATATGTTGGATGGTGGACTTCACCGAACATCAAGAAGACTATATATAAACATAAAGATGCAAAGAGGATATTAATTTCTAATACCAAACAATCTATTACACACTAGGGTTCCTCCATCTCCCCCAAAATAATGGGGACTACTCACGCATCAAGAGCACAAAGGAAGCAAAGTGAATCATGATGAACATGGTCACTACAAGAAATATGTCAACTTGTGACCTTCTCTTAGTGACTGTGGGTGAATTGGTCATAAATCTACGACCATTTAGAGTCCATTGGTCAAAAGCTGTTTTGGAGGGTCCAAACCCTAAACCATAACGACCGTTTTGGTGAGAAAGGTCGCAATTGCCTTATACGAGATGGTCGTAAATTTATGAACATGATTTACAATGTTATTTCTTGTTGATTATGACCTATTTAGATAGTCGTAAATGTCTAGGATGATCTGATTTGACATGACTTGGCAGACACCTCATCAATCTCGCCTACATGGCATGTTTAGGTGTCATCTCAGTTACATGTCACTATTAACCACTTAATTTTGTTTCTTATTGACAGGTGGAACCCGTGGGACCAACACCACCCACATGCTCCCATTGACATGTGGGGCCTGTCCCATCGAGTGGGACCCGCACCGCCCACATGTTTCCAATGATGTGTAGGACCCACCCTACCGATCTGGCGCGTGGGGCCTGCAGCACCTACGAGCGCACCAACCTGACGTGTGGGACCAGGGGGACTACGTGTTCGCAACAAATCATAAGCAGGCGGCAGAAATAAAAAGAGGCAACGCGAGGATTCAAACCCGCGACCTCATGGGGCGCTGAGTGGGGGCTAACCAACGGGATAGCACTCAGCTTGTGATATTTCCCCCACGCAACTAATTTATACAGTCATTCATCTGTTGGGCCTGGACCGACTGGGCCATCCTCACGATGCTCCGGGGCTTCTTTCTGCTCACGGCCATGGGCTGCCCATCACGCGACCATGAAAAGTTAATCAAGCTTTTGAAAAAGAAAAGTACAAAACAAACATGGGCAAAGGGGGATTCAATCCTGTGCCACACCACACAAAGCAGTAGAATCATACCACCACGCCACCACCTCGGTTTTGATATTCTACTACAATCAATTCTTTTATAGATAAAGATTCCTGGGCTTGGGCCAAAATCGTGATAGGCCTCCCCTTCTCTACATCTTTTTTACATTAACACAGCGGTCCGCCGAGTGGGCTCACGGCCCATAGCCTATTAGCAGGCGTTTTTATGTCTTGTATGCTTATTATTATTTTTTTCTATTTAATTTCTTCTTCTTTCAAATAATTCAGGATTTCAAAAGAGTTTCAAACATAAAAAGTGAATTTGTTGGAAAAATGTACGTGAAAAAATAAAATGTATGCGGAGTAAAAGGAGTTCATGATATTAAAGAAATGTTCAAGTATTGAAATAATGCTTGTGAATTTGGCCCAAAAAAATGTGACACGACGCTAAGGTTTTAAATTTTCATGATTTTTACAACTTCTCATGTATATGAAAATTTGAAAAACACTATACATAAAATAATGTTTACGCAATGGTTTATCATGTATTCTAAAAATGTTAACCCAAGCATTAGAAAAATATGTTAAACATTTTTTGATTAAATGTTGACCAAGTTTTTTTAAATATTAAACTTGCAGTAATGTTAAATACGTATAGAATATGGTGTTGTTCCACTTTGCAACAAATATTTTCTAGGTTCTTCAAAAAACAAATACGAGTATTAAACTTGTATTGGAAAAATGTTCTTAATGCATATAAAAATATAGAATGAAAACTTTTTACACCCAACCATTTGGTCAAGTGTGCATTAAATATGGCCTAGTATTTTAGAAAAATGATTTGGTCCAATTTTGTAACAAATATTTCGGAAGTCCTTCACAAAAAAACTCATTTCAGGCACTCAGAAAATGAAAAATGGTTTTTTCATCCAAAGAAAATGAAAACTTCCTTAGACAACATTGTTTGCCATTCCAATATGCACCCTTGTGCACAATATGAGATCATTTGAACAAACTATGCCATGAATGTGGCCATAAGATTGATCATTTGACTTGAAAGCCATGAATCTTCACACTTGATAGCTCATTTCCGAGAACACTTTTTTAAAATAATTACCGTATTACAAGTTTATTATTTTTCCTGGAAATTTGGTCACATATAATGACACAATGCGAAGGTTTTCCAATTTTTTGATTTTTTTGAATTTTTTATGCCCGTTTCAAAATGCGGTCAAAATGGCGGGCTTGACCGTTCCTAGCTAGTTGTTGAATCTTGGATTTTTTTGGTGTTTCTCTGATTAAATAGATACTTATGTACCTAGAAATGATTTTTGAAAAAAATAAATGCGAACTATGAGGCAGCTGCAGTTCAAATTTGACCCGCTTCTAGTTGAATCGACGGGAATTTGTCTTTTTCACGAGAGGTGGATCAAAACTTTTTACACCCAACCATTTGGTCAATTTTGCATTAAATATGGCCTAGTATTTTATAAAATTGATTAGGTCCAATTTTGCAACAAATATATGGTAGGTCCTTCACAAAAAAAACTCATTTCAGACACTCAGGGTTGGTGGGCTCGTTGGTGGGCTCGTAGGTGCTGCAGGGTGGGTCCTACACATCATTGGAAACATGTGGGCGGTGCGGGTCCCACTCGATGGGATAGGCCCCACATGTCAATGGGAGCATGTGGGTGGTGTTGGTCCCACGGGTTCCACCTGTCAATAGGAAACAAAATTAAGTGGTTAATAGTGACATGTAACTGGGATGACACCTAAACATGCCATGTAGGCGAGATTGCTGAGGTGTCTGCCAAGTCATGTCAAATCAGATCATCCTAGACATTTACGACTATCTAAATAGGTCATAATCAACAAGAAATAACATTGTAAATCATGTTCATAAATTTATGACCATCTCGTATAAGGCAATTGCGACCTTTCTGACCAAAATGGTCGTTATGGTTTAGGGTTTGGACCCTCCAAAACAGCTTTTGACCAATGGACTCTAAATGGTCGTAGATTTATGACCAATTCACCCACGGTCACTAAGAGAAGGTCACAAGTTGACATATTTCTTGTAGTATTTCATGGGATTCCTTCCATAAAACTTTATTTGCTCCAAAAAACGTTACACGTGAAATAACGACAAAAGTTAGTGTGCCAACGCGGTAAAATTCCACAAAGCCTACCATGTAGGCACAAAATAACTAACTTAATTGTCACATAAATTGGACTCATCAATGACCAAGAGCACGAGCATGTAGTTCTCTAATGTCTACTATGCAACTTTATTCTTCAGGAAAATCATCCTTCCTCTTCAGAAAAATCCAACACCTCCTACGGGAGTATCACAAACACATGCACTTTTGCCGAGTGTCTGTGCCAGATTCTCTAGTTCGCGAGCTTTTTTGAGAGGGTCTCTTAGCCTAGTTGCCAGATTGCTCCAATTTGAGAGACTTTGCCTCGAGGCGCTCTCGGCATAGCTATCTTTGTCGAGTGAGGCTCCCAACAGAGTGTTCTCCAATAGTATTTTTTGTTTATTTTTCAATTATCCTACTGCAAAACATATATAAAAATAGTATATAGCACAATCCACATACATGGCAATTATAGCACATCCCACATATCAGAAAAGTTGCAACATTATAGCCAGTTCACCATTCTGCAACATAAAACTTGTGCTGAAGCACAATATGATAAGTTCACAAGTTCTCAAGCACACACAGGGAAGAGTAGAAGCTCGTGAGGTCAACAAGCAATAAGTTTATCAACATAACTTGGAGTTCACATGGTTTTCGCTATCGTAGTGGGAACATCAATATCACGAGGCATCATTTGGCTTTCTTGCCCAACTCCATCAACTCCAACTGGAGATACTGACACATTATTCGACCCTTGCGACGAGTTAAGTTGTAAGATTTTGGGACAATAAAATGAATGCATATTGTAATAACAAAATTGGTGATAAAAATAGTTCAAACCAAATTCACAACATTTCAACTCTTGCACTGGTGACGGAGTCCCAGACTAGGGGGTACTAACCAAGTTGGTCCGTCATTTTCGTATGGGCCGATGGGACCTAATTCCCTTCAAGGTGGACTCCGGTAGATACACGCTAGACCAAGACTGCGCCTGCCAAAGACTTGACATACGCTCCAAGACATCTCCTACCGCCGCCTTATGCGCCCCCGGATACCGACTATGTAACCCTAGAGACCCTACCCGGCGTGTATCTAAGCCAAAGTATTTAGCCCGTAGAGGAGACCGAATCACAATTACATTCACCTAGCCATAGGGATAGAACATAACTTACGATCTCGAGGTAGATCAAGCTTGTACTCGATACATCATAATCAATATAAACAAGAGTAAGACGTAGGGTTTTACCTCCATCAAGAGGGACCAAACCCAGGTAAACATCATCTCCCTTGGTCCTGTTACCACCGATCTGAGATCCATAGCTCAGGGCCCCCTACCCTGAGGTCTTCCAGTTTTGACACCGAGACTAATGCTTTCATTGAGTGTTCCGCTATGAAGATAAACAAAGGAATGATGGGTTTGTCGGCAACGACTCCAATCTCCAAGGTAAGGTTCCCATGCTCGAAACCCCCATCGCGGAGGCACACCTTATCCTTCACGAGCAAGAACAAATCCATGACCTTTCTTTTGCCTTGGACGAACTCCCCGTAAAGGGCAAAGGCCCAAGGTACTTTGTGGGAAGTGATTCTGATAGCGGCCACCCAGAAATAGTCGATGAGTTTGATCTTCAAATCAGCTCAGCCGATCCGACGGCTACACTCCCTTCACGGGCTAAAAACACTAGGGTGTCAAGCCCGCGGTCCATAGTGATAAAAATTCCTCTCCCACCCACCTCCCACATCGAGCATCTTCCCGATAACTCGGGCTCTCCCGATATCTGGGATCTCACCTACGTGCAGCAACAGCTCGATGAATCGATCAGACAATTCTGGGCCATGTTTTTGTTTGTTAAAGATGACATACTGAACTACCAGGACTCAGATATAATAGAAGCCTTTCAGCGCGGATGTAAGGATACATGCGTTTTGGATGCCCTCACCCTTCGCTGTGTTCAAACACTTCCAGAGCTATCCGATCTGGTGTCGAAATTCTGTGACATCGAAGACGCCTGGCTGGCACGGAAAAAGACAGATTCGATCTGTGACAACAAATCGAAGTGCGACCGGCTCACACCTCGACACGAGCCCCGCGCATGACACACATCATTTGATCGACCTCAGAAAAAGAAGAAAAATCGTTGGCCACTCTGGGACCACCCTTGATGGATTCTTGCATAAGCCATGCCCGATACACTCTATTTTGCTAAATTCTTGCCCCACTCACGGCCTTCGCGACTGCTAGGTGGTGAGGCAAGTGGCTAAAGGAGGCTTAACCCTCCTCACTAGCACACCCTGGCATGCAGAAGAGTCCTCGGGCGACGACAAGGTCCAGATGATTTATGAAACCTTTATGTCGAATAATCAATGCAAGCGGGCTCTCCGGGAAGTTAATTCAACCCAATAAGTACCATCTTGGGACGCGTGGATAGACCCACTGATGTCTACTACACAACCTTCTTCTTGTAGACGTTGTTGGGCCTGCAAGTGCACAGGTTTGTAGGACAGTAGGAAATTTCCCTCAAGTGGAATGCCTAAGGTTTATCAATCCGTGGGAGGCGTAGGATGAAGATGGTCTCTCTCAAGCAACCCTGCAACCAAATAACAAAGAGTCTCTTGTGTCCCCAACACACCCAATACAATGGTAAATTGTATAGGTGCACTAGTTCGGCGAAGAGATGTTGATACAAGTGCAATATGGATGGTAGATATAGGGTTTTGTAATCTAAAATTATAAAAACAGCAAGGTAACTAATGATAAAAGTGAGCATAAACGGTATTGCAATGGTAGGAAACAAGGCATAGGGTTCATACTTTCACTAGTGCAAGTTCTCTCAACAATAATAACATAGATAGATCATATAACAATCCCTCAACATGCAACAAAGAGTCACTCCAAAGCCACTAATAGCGGAGAACAAACGAAGAGATTATGGTAGGGTACGAAACCACCTCAAAGTTATTCTTTCGGATCAATCTATTCAAGAGTTCGTACTAGAATAACACCTTAAGACACAAATCAACCAAAACCCTAATGTCACCTAGATACTCCATTGTCACCTCAAGTATCTGTGGGCATGATTATACGATATGCATCACACAATCTCAGATTCATCTATTCAACCAACACAAAGTACTTCAAAGAGTGCCCCAAAGTTTCTACCAGAAAGTCAAGGCGAAAACGTGTGCCAACCCCTATGCATAGGTTCATGGGCGGAACCCGCAAGTTGGTTACCAAAACATACATCAAGTGGCACGTGATATCCCATTGTCACCACAGATAAACACGACAAGACATACATCAAGTGTTCTCAAATCATTAAAGACTCAATCCGATAAGATAACAAAGAGGAAAACTCAATTCATCACAAGAGAGTAGAGGGGGGAGAAACATCATAAGATCCAACTATAATAGCAAAGCTCACGATACATCAAGATTGTGCCATAGAGAGAACACGAGAGAGAGAGCGAGAGAGAGAGAGAGAGAGAGATCAAACACATAGCTACTGGTACATACCCTCAGCCCCGAGGGTGAACTACTCCCTCCTCGTCATGGAAAGCGTCGGGATGATGAAGATGGCCACCGGTGATGGGTTCCCCCTCCGGCAGGGTGCCGGAACGGGCTCCCGAGAGGTTTTTGGTGGCTACAGAGGCTTGCGGCGGCGAAACTCCCGATCTATCTTCGTATATGATGGTTTTAGGGTATATGGGAATATATAAGCGAAAGAAGTCGGTCGGGGGAGCCACGAGGGGCCCACGAGACAGGGGGCGCGCCCAGGGGGGTGGGTGCGCCCTCCTATCTCCTGGCCTCCTCGAAGCTTCCCTGGCTTGTACTCCAAGTCTCCTGGATCACGTTCGTTCCAAAAATCATGCAACCGAAGGTTTCATTCCGTTTGTACTCCATTTGATATTCCTTTTCTTCGAAATACTGAAACAGGCAATAAAACAACAATATGGGCCGGGCCTCCGGTTAATAGGTTAGTCCCAAAAGTAATATAAAAGTGTATAATAAAGCCCGTAATCATTCAAAACAGATAATAAAATAGCATCAATTCTTCATAAATTATAGATACGTTGGAGACGTATCAACATCCCCAAGCTTAGTTCCTGCTCGTCATCGAGTAGGTAAATGATAAAAGAAAGAATTTATGAAGTGTGAATGCTAGAAGGTGCACAAGTTTGATCAATGATAATTTCAATCACCTTTTCTAGCATGATTATATGTCATAACAGTAGTTCATCTCATAAAACTTCTCAAGATCAAGTAACAAGCTATTCACATGTTAAAGCATAGAGCGTAAACTTTCTTGAAAACTAGCAAACTTCATTCTTAGTCATCAAACAATTACAATTCATCTTATTTTTAGGAAGGGTCTATGTCAGAGCTTTGATTTAGCAAACTCCACATATTCAACTATCATATAGTCTTCTACAATTGCTAACACTCACGCAATACTTATGGTTATGGAGTTTCAATCGGACACTGAGAAAGATAGGGGCTTATAGTGTTGCCTCCCTACGTATTCACCTTTGGGTGATGTCAACAATAATAGTTCATGCTAACTTACATCCAATTGGATATATATATATCAGGATCTTTCCAACACGAGGTGCTTGCCAAAGGATAAAATGAAAAAGGGAAAGGTGAAGATCACCTTGACTCTTGCATAAAAGTAAAAGATAGGCCCTTCACAGAGGGAAGCAGGGATTTGCAGAGGTGCCAGAGCTCAATTTTGAAATAGAGATAAATAATTTTGAGAGGTATGATCTCATTGTCAACATAACAACCAAGAGTTCACAATATCTTCCATACTACATACATTATATGCGGTTCCCAAACAGAATGGTAAAAGTTTTTACTCCCCTCTACCAACAATCATCAATCGATGGCTTTCCCGAAACAACGGGTGCCTCCAACTAACATCAAACCTGGGGGAGTTTTGTTTGCAATTATTTTTGATGTGATTTTGATCTTTTGATCATGGGACTAGGCATCCCGATTACCAGCCATTTTTCTCGTGCATGATGAGAGGAGTCCACTCATCTTGAGAATAACCCACCTAGCATGGAAGATACTGACAGCCCCTAGTCGCTACATGAGCGATTCAGGCATACAAAACAGATTATTATTTGAAGGTTTAGAGTTTGGCACATGCAAATTTACTTGGAACGGCAGGTAAATACCGCATATAGGTAGGTATGGTGGACACTCATGGCAAAAAGTGGGTTTAAGGATATTTGGAAGCACAAGTAGTATCTCTACTTGGTGCAAGGAATTTGGCTAGCATGAGGGGGAAAGGCAAGCTCAACATGTTTGAATGATCCATGACAATATACTTTAACTGAGATGTGAGAAAACATAACCCATTATGTTGTCTTCCTTGTCCAACATCAACTCTTTAGCATGTCATACTTAATGAGTGCTCACAATTATAAAATATGTCCAAGATAGTATATTTATATGTGAAATCTCTCTTCCTTCAATATTCTTTCATGAATTGTTCAAATGACCAATACAATGCTTGCTAACCTTCAATAAATTTACAACCTCTACTTCTTAGATGTGAAGTCATTACTCCCAACGGGATAAGCAAATGATACATATATAATTTCAGATTTATGACATTCAACTCATTCAACCATTTACTCATAGAATATAAGTGAAGCACATGAGTAAATGAAAAACTGCTCCAACAAGATATAAGTGAAGATTAATGAGTAGCTAAATAATTATGTAACTATGTGAAGACTCTCTCTCATTAAAGAATTTCAGATCTTGGTATCTTATTCAAACAGTAAGCAAAACAAAATAAAATGACATTGCAAGTATAGCACAACTCATGTGAAGAAGCAAAAACTTAGGTTCAACCGACACTAACCGATAGTTGTTGAAGAAGAAAGCTGGGATGCCTAACGGGGCATCCCCAAGCTTAGATGCTTGATACTTCTTGAAATATTATCTTGGGGTGCCTTGGGAATCCCCAAGCTTGAACTTTTGTGTCTCCTTAATTCCTCTCATATCATGGTTTCTCTCTTTCTCAAAAGCTTCATCCACACCAAACTCAACAAGAACTCGTGAGATAGGTTAGTATAAACCAATGCAAAACCTTATCATTTTATACTGTAGAAAATCATTAAAATAATTATTCAACATTGAATACTAAATTTCTATGCATATTTAATACTCCTATCCTCAAATAGAACCATTAAACAAGCAAACATATGCAAACAATGCAAACATAACAACAATCTGCCAAAACAGTATAGTCTGTAAAGAATGCAAGAGTACCAATACTTACCTAACTCCAAAAATTATGAGAGAAAATTCACATTGTATTAAATTTATAAGATCTCAATATGCAAAAAGTTTCAACATTATACCATTCTCTGAATTTTCTAGGGAATTTTTGCAACAGCGGTAAACTTTCTGTTTTCAAACAGCAACATGTATACTAGCAAAATAAGCATGGCAAAGTCTATCCTTGACATTTTTATTGAAAACAAAGATGCAAAACATTATTATAAATAACAGCAAGAAAATACTAACAAAATAAAATGATGCTCCAAGCAAAACACATATCATGTGGTGAATAAAAATATAGCTCCAAGTAAAGTTACCGACGAACGAAGACGAAAGAGGGGATGCCATCCGGGGCATCCCCAAGCTTAGGCTCTTGGTTGTCCTTGAATATTACATTGGGATGCCTTGGGAATCCCCAAGTTTAGGCTCTTGCCACTCCTTATTCCATAGTCCATCGAATCTTTACCCAAAACTTGAAAACTCCACAACACAAAACTCAACAGAAAACTCGTAAGCTCCGTTAGTATAAGAAAATAAAACCACCACTTAGGTACTGTAATGAACTCATTCTAAATTCATATTAGTGTAATATATACTGTATTCCAACTTATCTATGGTTCATACCACTTAATACTATCCATAGATGCATTAAAATAAGCAAACAACACACAAAAAACAGAATCTGTCAAAAACAGAACAGTCTGTAGTAATCTGTATCAAACGTATACTTTTGGAACTCCAAAATTTCTACCAAATTAGGAAGTACTAAGAAATTTGTGTACCAATCCATATAAAAAAGAATCAGATCAGCACCACGTTTCTGTGAATTAACAAAACTAATTTTCTGGGTGCAAAAGTTTCTGATTCTCAGCAGGATCAACACAACTATCACCATAAGCTATCCTAAAGGTCTTACTTGGAACTTTATTGAAACAAAAGCTATAAAACATGATTACTACAGTAGCATAATCATGTGAACACACAAAAACAGTAAGGGTAAATATTGGGTTGTCTCCCAACAAGCGCTTTTCTTTAATGCCTTTTTAGCTAGGCATGATGATGACAATGCTGCTCACATAAAAGATAAGAATTGAAACATAACGGGAGCATCATGAAGCATATGACAAGCACATTTAAGTCTAATCTACTTCCTATTCATAGGGATTTTGTGAGCAAACAACTTATGGGAACAACAATCAACTAGCATAGGAAGGCAAAACAAGCATAGCTTCTAAATTTTAAGCACATAGAGAGGAAACTTGACATTATTGCAATTCCTACAAGCATATATTCCTTCCTCATAATAATTTTCAGTAGCATCATGAATGAATTCAACAATATAACCAGCACCTAAAGCATTCTTTTCATGATCTACAAGCATAGAAAATTTACTACTCTCCACATAAGCAAGTTTATTCTTATGAATAGTAGTGGGAGAAAACTCAACAAAATAATTATCATGTGAGGCATAATCCAATTGAAAACTAAAATCATGATGACAAGTTTCATGGTTATCATTATTCCTAATAGCATACAAGTCATCACAATAATCATCATAGATAGCAACTTTGTTCTCATAATCAATTGGAACCTCTTCCAAAATAGTGGAATCATCACTAAATAAAGTTGACACTCTTCCAAATCCACTTTCATGTTCATCACAATAATATTCAACATCCTCCAAAATAGTGGGATCACTACTTCCTAAAGTTGATACTCTTCCAAACCCACTTTCATCAATATAATCATCATAAATAGGAGGCATGCTTTCATCATAATAAATATTCTCATCAAAACTTGGGGGACTAAAAATATCATATTTATCAAACATAGCTTCCCCAAGCTTGTGGCTTTGCATAACATTAGCATCATGGATATTCAAGGAATTCATACTAACAGCATTGCAATCATGCTCATCACACAAAGATCTAGTACCAAATTGTTTAATGCATTCTTCTTCTAGCACTTGAGCACAATTTTTCTTTTCATCATACTTACGAAAGATATTAAAAAGATGAAGCGTATGAGACAAACTCAATTCCATTTTTTTGTAGTTTTTATTTTATAAACTAAACTAGTGATAAAACAAGAAACAAAAAGATTCAATTGCAAGATCTAAAGATATACCTTCAAGCACTCACCTCCCCAGCAATGGCGCCACAAAAGAGCTTAGTTGACGGGGCATGAGTGCCGCTTACCTAGCCTCCCCGGCAACGATGCCAGAAAAGAGCTTGATGTCTACTACACAACCTTCTTCTTGTAGACGTTGTTGGGCCTGCAAGTGCACAGGTTTGTAGGACAGTAGCAAATTTCCCTCAAGTGGATGACCTAAGGTTTATCAATCCGTGGGAGGCGTAGGATGAAGATGGTCTTTCTCAAGCAACCCTGCAACCAAATAACAAAGAGTCTCTTGTGTCCCCAACACACCCAATACAATGGTAAATTGTATAGGTGCACTAGTTCGGCGAAGAGATGTTGATACAAGTGCATTATGGATGGTAGATATAGGGTTTTGTAATCTGAAATTATAAAAACAGCAAGGTAACTAATGATAAAAGTGAGCGTAAACGGTATTGCAATGGTAGGAAACAAGGCATAGGGTTCATACTTTCACTAGTGCAAGTTCTCTCAACAATAATAACATAGATAGATCATATAATAATCCCTCAACATGCAACAAAGAGTCACTCCAAAGCCACTAATACCGGAGAACAAATGAAGAGATTATGGTAGGGTATGAAACCACCTCAAATTTATTCTTTCGGATCAATCTATTCAAGAGTTCGTACTAGAATAACACCTTAAGACACAAATCAACCAAAACCCTAATGTCACCTAGATACTACGTTGTCACCTCAAGTATCCGTGGGCATGATTATATGATATGCATCACACAATCTCAGATTCATCTATTCAACCAACACAAAGTACTTCAAAGAGTGCCCCAAAGTTTCTACCGGAAAGTCAAGATGAAAATGTGTGCCAACCCCTATGCATAGGTTCATGGGCGGAACCTGCAAGTTGGTCACCAAAACATACATCAAGTGGCACGTGATATCCCATTGTCACCACAGATAAACACGGCAAGACATACATCAAGTGTTCTCAAATCATTAAAGACTCAATCCGATAAGATAACTTCAAGAGGAAAACTCAATTCATCACAAGAGAGTAGAGGGGGAGAAACATCATAAGATCCAACTATAATAGCAAAGCTCGCGATACATCAAGATTGTGCCATAGAGAGAACACGAGAGAGAGAAAGATCAAACACATAGCTACTGGTACATACCCTCAGCCCCGAGGGTGAACTACTCCCTCCTCGTCATGGAGAGCGCCGGGATGATGAAGATGGCCACCGGTGATGGGTTCCCCCTCTGGCAGGGTGCCGGAACGGGCTCCCGAGAGGTTTTTGGTGGCTATAGAGGCTTGCGGGGGCGGAACTCCTGATCTATCTTCGTATATGATGGTTTTAGGGTATATGGGAATATATAGGCAAAAGAAGTCGGCCGGGGGAGCCACGAGGGGCCCACGAGACAGGGGGGCGCCCAGGGGGGTGGGCGCGCCCTCCTATCTCCTTGCCTCCTCGAAGCTTCCCTGGCTTGTACTCCAAGTCTCCCGGATCACGTTTGTTTCGAAAATCACGCAGCCGAAGGTTTCATTCCCTTTGGACTCCGTTTGATATGCCTTTTCTTCGAAATACTAAAACAGGCAATAAAACATCAATATGGCTGGGCCTCTGGGTAATAGGTTAGTCCCAAAAGTAATATAAAAGTGTATAATAAAGTCCGTAATCATTCAAAACAGATAATAAAATAGCATGAATGCTTCATAAATTATAGATACATTGGAGACGTATCACCGACCAATCCACCTTTGATCATAAAGATCAGCCGAGGTCCACCCTGAATAGGTGCCCCGCCGCACTGGTCCTTGATTTTCGGCAGCTGCCACCTTCGGAAAGTGCTCATGGACGGAGGCAACAACCTAAACCTAATATACGCAGACACTCTGGATAGGATGCAAGTCGATAAATCACACATTGAACTTTTCAAACGTTTCAGACCTGTGTTTCATTAAGTAAATATACGCATATCTAATCAACTCATCAGTGGAGGTAAGAAAATAACAACATCCACCGCGTGCTTCAATACCCATTGGACCACATACATAAGTATGTATCATTTCCAATAAGTCACTTGTCCGCTCCATCGTACTGGAAAACGGGGTCTTAGTCATCTTGCCCATGAGGCATGGTTCACATGTCTCAAGCGATTCAAAATCAAGTGAGTCAAAAGATCCATCAGCATGGAGCTTCTTCATGTGCTTTACACCAATATGACCTAAGCGGCAGTGCCACAAGTATGTGGTACTATCATTATTAACTTTGCATCTTTTGGCATCAATAATATGAACATGTGTATCACTACGATCGAGATTCAATAAACCATTCACATTGGGTGCATGACCATAGAAGGTATTATTCATGTAAACAAAATAACCACTATTCTCTGACTTAAATGAATAACCGTATTGCAATCAAGACGGTCTAATCATGTTCATGCTAAACGTAGACACCAAATAACATTTATCTTGGTTCAACACTAACCCCAAAGGTAGAAGGAGCGTGCGGTGGTGATCACATCAACCTTGGAAACACTTCCAACACACATCATCACCTTGCCCTTAGCTAGTCTCCTTTTTATTTCGCAATCTTTTGTTTTGAGTTACCAATATTAGCAACCAAACCGTTATCTAATGCCCATGGTGCTACTAGGAGTACTAGTAAGGTACACATCAATAACACATCTATCAAATATAGTTTTGTTGAAGTTGCCAGCCTTCTTATCTACCAAGTATTTGGGGTAGTTCCGCTACCAGTGACTGTTCCCCTTACAATAGAAGCACTTAGTCTCAGGTTTGGGTTCAACGTTGGGTTTCTTCACTGGAGCTGCAACTGGCTTGCCATTCATGAAGCTTCCCTTCGTGCACTTGCCCTTCTTGAAACCACTGGTCTTGTTAACCATCAACACTTGATGCTCCTTCTTGATTTCTACCTTCGTGGCCTTAAGCACCGAGAACAACTCCGGGATCATCTCCACCCCTTTCATGTTATAGTTCATCACGAATCTCTAGTAGCTTGGTGATTGTGGCTGGAGAACTCTGTCAATCACTATCTTATCTGGTAGATTAACTCCCACTGAATTCAAGTGATTGTAGCACCCAGACATTCTGAGAACATACTCACTAGCTGAGCTATTCTCCTCCATGTTATGGGCAAAGAACTTGTCAGAGATCTCATACCTCAACACGGGCAAGAGTCTGAAATACCATTTCAGCTCTTGGAACATCTCATATGTTCCATGGCGTTCAAAACGTCTTTAGAGCCCCGATTCTAAGCCATAAAGCATGCCACACTAAACTATCAAGTAGTCATCAGAACATGTCTACTAGATGTTCACAACATCCAAATACGATGCTAGAGGAGTTGGCACACCGAGTGGTGCATCAAGGACATAAGCCTTCTATGCAGCAGTGAGGACAATCCTCAGACTACGGCCCTAGTTCACATAATTGCTTACACTATCTTTCAACTTAGTTTTCTCTAAGAATGTATTGAAATTCAGGGGAGCTACTGCGAGCCATTGATCTACAACATAATTTGCAAAGACAACTTAGACTATTGTTCAAGATATTGACTTCAATTAATCATATTACCTAAGAACTCCCACTGAGATCAACATCCCTCTGGTTGTCCGAGTGTAACATGATACAAACTCACCAACCCAAGTCCGATCATCACGTCAGATGAGGTGGTTTCAATGGTGAACATCTCCATGTTGATCATATCTACTATATGACTCATGTTCGACTTTTCGGTCTCTTGTGTTTCGAGGCCATGTCTGTACATGCTAGGTTCATCAAGTTTAATCCAAGTGTTCAGCATGTGGAAAACTAGCTTGCACCCGTTGTATGCGAACGTGGAGTCTATCACACCCGATCATCACGTGGTGCTTTGAAACGACGAACTTTTGCAACGGTGCACACTTGGGGAGAACACAATTTTTTCTTGAAATTTTAGTGAGGGATCACCTTATAATTCTACCATCGTCCTAAGCAAAATAAGATGCATAAAAGGATTAACATCACATGCAAATCATAAGTGACATGATATGGCCATCATCTAGTGCTTTTGATCTCCATATCTAAAGCACTGGCATGATCTCGATCGTCACCGGCATGACACCATGATCTCCATCATCGTGTCACCATCGGGGTTATCACCCAACCATGCTTCTACAACTATTGCTACCGCTTAGCGATAAAGTAAAGCATTACATAGCGCTTAATGATTGACATGCAGGTCATACAATAATTAAAGACAACCCTATGTCTCCTGCCGGTTGCCGTATTCATCGACATGCAAGTCGTGATAATCTATACAAAACATGATCATCTCATACATCAAATATATCTCATCATGTCTTTGGCGTCCTCTACTTTGTTAGACGTCCTCTACTTTGTTGTTGCATGTTTTATGTGGCTGCTATGGGTGACTAGTAAGACCCGTTCTTACCTACGCAAAGCCACAACGGTGATATTAAAGTTGCAATTCAACCTTCTACAAGGACCACCTTTATAGACTCCGATTCAACTAAGGTGGGAGAGACAGACACCCGCTAGCCATTTTTATGCAATCAAGTTGTATGTCTGTCGATGGAACCGGTCTCATGTACGTGGACATGTAAACTTGATCTGGGCCGCTTCATCCCACAATACCGTTGAATCAAGATAAGACTAAGGAATGAAGCAATCTGAATATCAACGCCCAGAAACTCCTTTGTGTTCTACTCCTGATGTCATCTACGCGTAGACCTAGCTCATGATGCCACTATTAGGGAATATTGCATGGGAAATAAAAAATTTCCTACGCTCACCAAGATCAATCTAGGAGATGACTATCTACGAGAGGAGAGATTGGATCTACATACCCTTGTAGATCACTAAGTGGAAGCGTTAAGAAACGCGGTTGATGCAGTCAAACATCTTCGCAATCCAATCACGATCCGTCCCGCGAACTCCCGATCAAGTGCCGAATGGACGGCATCTCCGCATTCAACACATGTACGGCTTAGTGAAGCCTTAACCTCCTCGATCCAGCGAGCGATGGTGAAGTAGTAGCTCAAGTTCCCGACAGTGCGATGACATGGTGGCGGTGATGGCGGAGCAATCTCAGCAGGGCTTCGCCAAGCGTCTGCGTGAGGTGGAGGAGGTGTAACGGGATGGAGACGGGCAATTGTTGAAGGGTTGCTACCCCCAACACCTCCCCACCTTTATATAGGCGTGGTGGGGGCTGGTGGCTTGTTCTCCAAGGCCCTAGGGTCGTTGGACAAAGGGAGAGGAAGGAAATCCCTCGTTTGCTTCCCCACCGATCGCTACCTCCCTTTTTAAGGATCCTGATCTTATCCCTTTGGATATGATATTATTCCTTTTAAGGGAGGATCTTGGTGCGCCTAGACCAGGGTTGTGGGGACTTTCCCCACTTTCCATGTTCATGTGGGTCCCCATGTAGGTGGGCCCACTCCGGAACCTTCTAGAACCTTCCCAATACAATACTGAAAAAACTCGAACTTTTTCCGGAATCTCGATAACAACTTTCCATATATGAATCTTTAACTCTAGACCATTCCAGAGCTCCTCGTGATTTCTAGAATCTCATCCGGGACTCTGAACAACCTTTGGTCACCAATACAATAACTCAACTATACTTAGATCATCACAAAACGTTAAGTGTGTAGACCTTGCGAGTTCGAGAACTATGCAGACATGACCAAGACTCCTCTATGGTCAATAACCAATAGCGGGACCTGGATGTCCATATTGGTTCCTACATATTCTACGAAGATATTTACTGGTCGAACCTCGATGCCAAGGATTAAGCTAATCCCGTATGCAGTCCCCTTTTTCTATCGGTATGTTACTTGCCCGAGATTCGATTGTCGGTATCTCAATACCTAGTTTAATCTCGTTACCGGCAAGTCTCTTTTACTCGTTTTGTAATAAAGATCCCGTCGCTAACTCCTTAGTCAGATTGCTTGCAAGCTCATTGTGATGTTGTATTACCAAGTGGGCCTCGAGATACCTCTCCATCATACAGAGTGAAAAATCCCAGTCTTGATCCATGCCAACTCAACAGACACCCTCGGAGATACCTGTAGATCATCTTTATAGTCACCCAGTTACGTTGCAACATTTGATACACACAACGTACTCCTCTGGTGTCAGTGAGTTGCATGATCTCATGGTCATAGGAACAAATACTTGACATGCAGAAAATGATAGCAATAAACTTGATACCATCATATGCTACACTTATAGTTTGGGACTTGTCCATCACGTCATTCTCGTAATGATGTGATCCCGTTATCAAATGACAACTCATGTCTATGGTTAGGAAACCTTAACCATGTTTGATCAACGAGCTAGTCTAGTAGAGGCTCACTAGGGACACGTTGTTGTCTATGTATCCACACATGTATCCAAGTTTCCAATCAATACAATTCTAGCATGGATAATAAATGATTATCATGAACAAGGAAATATGATAATAACAAATTTATTATTGCCTCTAGGGAATATTTCCAACAAACACTTCCGTTAAAATTCTTAAGGAAATTATTTCCCAGGTTTGGTGTCCTTAGATGTTTAATGACTGATGGTGGTTCACATTTTATTCATGGTACTTTTCGTAAATTGCTTGCTAAGTATGATGTCAACCATAGAATTACATCCCCTTATCACCCTCAATCTAGTGGTCAAGTTGAATTAAGCAATAGGGAAATAAAGTTAATTTTGCAAAAGACTATCAGTAGGTCCCGAAAGAATTGGTCTAAGAAATTAGATGATGTATTGTGGGCCTACAGAATAGCTTATAAAAATCAAATGGGTATGCTTCCATATAATTTTTTTTATGGAAAAACATGTCATTTACCTCTTGAGTTAGAACATAAAGCATATTGGGCAATTAAGGAACTCAACTATGATTTCAAACTTGCCGGTGAAAAGAGGTTATTTGATATTATCTCACTAGATGAATGGAGAACCCAAGCTTATGAAAATGCCAAACTATTCAAAGAAAAATTTAAAAGCTGGCATGATAAAAGAATTCAAAAGTGAGAATTCAAAGTGGGTGAGCATGTTCTACTATACAATTCTCGTTTTATATTTTTTGCAGGGAAACTTCTCTCCAAATGGGAAGGACCATATATCATTGAGTAAGTTTATCGCTCTGGAGCTATTAAGATCAATAATCCAGAAGGCACTAATATGAATGTGGTCAATGGATAAATAATTAAGCACTATATTTTAGGTACACCTATTAATGTTGAAACTAATATTATTCAAACCATGACACCGAAGGAATACATAAAAGAGACCTTCCAGAACACTCCAGAACCCTGAAAAGAAAGAGGTATGTGATACGGTAAGTAACGGACTCCGAAAAGTCCGCAAAAATATTTTATGTCAGTTTTGGAATATTAGAAATAATAATAAAAATAAGAAACTTACGGGAAGGCAACCCATGTGCCTAGAAGGCACCAGGGCGCGCCTACCCCCCAGACGCACCCTGGTGGATAGTGGGTCCCTCAGGCACCTTCCCAACTCCGTTTTCTTGTGGGACATGTATTTCCCAAGGTAAAAAATCTCTATATATACCCCCGGGCGATTTGACCACTGCATCGCGGGAATATCCCCTGTTCTTATTTTGTGCCCTTTTTCTGACAGATCTAGATCCCTATGGCTCCACCAAGTTCTTCCAAGGACAAGTTCTACGAGAAGGTCATCAAACCCTACCTATCGGAGGTTCTGAGGCACCCTCAAGCCATTGAGATGCGTGAGGGGGTGCTCCACATCCGGGATGTTCAAGGTCCCAAGAAGACTGGGAGAATGGAGGCCACGCTCAAGGCGGTGGAGCAGGAGATCTTCAAGTGCCAAGGGATGGTGGAGCGTGAACTTAGTGCCAAACAATCCATGATCATGGAATTCACCTATGATCACAAGGTGGATGGCCGGTCTACGAAGGACACCGTCTTCAACTTCAAAGACCAAATTAATTATCTCCAAGGAAAAAATCTATGATCTTCAAAACCAAAATTTTGAGCATGAGGCAAGATTCAAAGGTTTGAGTTTAGCTGCAAGTTTCAGGGCTTCGGAGACTCGCGCATCCTCTTATGATGGTGGACCTATGCCATGGAAACTAGATGACAAGCCTATCCCTTCTTCACCAACATCATCAGTAAAGGAGACTTGAGTACACAGGTATGGGCACTCCCCTTGTCTTTTGCCAAGCTTGGGGGAGGTGCCCCGGTATTGTATCACCATCACTTTTATTACCTTCACAAGTTTTTAGTTCAATCCTTAGTTATTTCATGATTTAGTTAAATAAAAGATTAGTGTGATCTATTTTTCGAGTGCTAGTTCGTGATCTATCTATCTATATAATCGAGTTGAGAGTTATATAATAAAGATTTGTTTGAGTTTTTTGCTTCTTTACTTTTATGTTTCAAAGAAAATAAAGGAAGTAATGAAAAATATCATATGCTAATCTTATGGAAAGTAATGACATTACATAAGAAAGAGTATAAGTGGTAAAATTTATTGAAGATTGACAAACATAGCATTGGTCAATGATGCAATTCATGAAAGATTAATAAGGGAAGAGAAGATTCACATGCAAATATACTCTCTTGGACATCTTTAATGATTGTTAGCCCCCATTAAATATTTTATGCCAAATTTTTGACGTTGGAAAAGGAAGACAACATAATGATTTATGTTCGTTCATATTCACATAGAAGTTATATTGTCATAGATCCTCTAACATGTGGTGCTTGCCAAATATCTTTGCTAGCCAAAAATCTGCACTAGGTAGAGATACTACTTGTGCATCCAAAACCCTTAAACCCAATTTCAAGTAAGTTGTCATTGGTGGATAAAGCAATAAAAAATGCTTCTAAATATGTTTAATCTTTTATTGTAAGGGAAAATAAGCGTTATACAAACCTATGATGTCAAAGTAATAAAAGCGACAGACTGCATAATAAAGGTCGCTATCATAGGGGCAATATAACATGACATTCTTTTGCATTAAGATATTGTGCATCCAAAAATAAAAGCACATGACAACCTCTGCTTTCCTCTGCGAAGGGCCTATCTTTTACTTTTATGTATTTATCTTTTATGCAAGAGTCAATAGTCTTCTGCTCTATCCTTTTATTTTTGTCTTTTGCAAGCGTCATGTGGTGGAGAAAGATCTAGGAACATATATCCAGTTGGATGTGAGTGATCTTGAGTTATTACCGTTGACATCACCCTTGACACTACAAAAAAAAAGACATCCGTGACATTTTGGGCCGAACGAAATTTTTTCTGTCATACTTATGATACTTCTATGAGGATAATTGTGACAAAATCCGGTATCATCATATATGTGGTGGGCTCCTTCTTCTATGACAAAAAATCATGACAAAAAATGGGCTTTTCGTCCTGGGCAGGCCGGAGACGCAGCTGCATGACATTCTTTGGGTCGTCTATGACTGAAAAAACCGTGGTAGAAGCGAGGGCGAGGAAAATTTCCACGAGTTCCCGGTTACGGTGGGTGGTCGGGGGCCAAGCGATGCGCGTTTCTCTCTTACACGTTTGCTGCCCCTAGTACTTCTCTGCGCTCCCCCATCACATATTTGGTCCAGTCTTGCACTATTAAGCATCCGTCGCTAATCTTGAATGCACTAAAGTAATCTGTAGGATATCTTGGCCGTAAGCTAAGAATACTCATGGTACCTTTAGTCTCGATCCCATAAGGCACAACATTCATTGGTAGTCCCTGTTGAAGAACATCGTATGGTAACATACTTAGCAATGAAGTTTAGCTTCAAGAATAATGTATGGAAAAGATGCACCAAGGACAAATAGTAAAAATCTTACCATCCTTCCTAAATAGATGTGACCGTAGTTCATTACGAACACTATTGGTCGCACGTTTTCAGTACTAACATTTCTAAATCCAGGAAGAAAATTTGTCTTGACAGTATCAAGATCCTCAAGCCATGAAACATAATGACTTAGCTCCTCGCAGTTTAGTTCAGCCTCGAGACAGTAGTAGGTCATGTCTACCAAGCGCTGGACATGTTTGCTTGCACCAAAATAAGCTGACAATACAAATTAGTTGTCAACTATTTTTGAATAAACAATATCAAAGACATAAATATGGTTGAGAAACTTACATAATGGTATAACTAGAGGCGTCTGCACATCGACCCAGATGTCGATATTACCTTCAATATCATCTTCCGGACGAATATCAAAGGTGATAACCATATCAGGCTCAAATGCATAAGTCTTGCATAGTGCTCGCCATGTTTTGCATCCAAAATAGGTGTAGTCGTCTGAATTGTATAATTTTGCATGGAAAATATAACCATGCTCGGTCTTCAAATAAACTTTCTTTACCTCCGTAGTATGACTGAAACCTATCTTATCCAATACAAAAACTCTTGCATGGCAGGGGATACGCTAGCTAGTAGAATAGTAAAACTAAATAAGTTGAAGCAAATGAAGCAGATGTCATGCTTAATTACGAAAAAAGACTTGTCGTTATGACTTACTGTATCCACTTCGAAGTTCTCGTCCAGCTTGATGCTGAAGCGCCTATCATCATCTAGGAAGATTCCGTCACACAGGCCGCGCTCATCTTCGCAGTATTTGCAAATACCGAAATCCTTTTTGTCGTTAGACATTTCCTATGTTCATAGTTAAAACATTAATTGGAAATCGATCGAAGACAACTACCAGGATACTCAACACACAAATCCGGGGCACTCGATATTTCCTACATATTCTGCACAAGTCATGCCAAAATTCACGGAAAAATCCGGCATGACCTTTGCTAAAATAGGACATATCGAGCGCCTGAAATTTGCCGGAACGGAAATGAATCAACACTCCGGCAAAACATAGGCCACTCGGAGGTGTAACCTGCAAACATGACCGGCCACTTGGATATTGAGCAACACAAGATATACATTTCAAAATATCTTATAGGACTCAAATTAGCATGCATTCAATAAGCAAAAGTAAATCATCTCATGCGTCCATACATCGTCGAATATTATCACTAATACACCATGAATAGCATCATACATATAACATCACTAATACAACTAAAACCCTATCACACGACGGGTATCGGCGCGGGCGGTGGACACCCACAGAGAAGGAACCATCACGGGATCATAGCTCCTATGAGATCCCTGGAGAACCTACCAGGTATTGGAGAACCTGTGCTCCAACGCAAACAAGTAGCGACGGACGTGCGTGTCCTCCTCACTGACACGGTGACGCACCACCTCCGCGGAGTCCTCGAGCCTCTGGACCGTCACTGGCCCACGCGACCGCCACCAAAGATGGTTCGGGTCAATGACAGGCTGGCTCCTCACCAACCTGCGCCCACCGGTAGGTAGCGCCTCCCAGTACCACCCCGGCGGAGCCCAGTCCCGGACATGGCCCATCGGGTCAAGCAGGCGTCGTCCTCCGCCGACTCAACGACGAGGATGCGGGATAGGCATCGTCCACGTCGATGAGGGAAAAATTGCTTTAACTAAAAAATAGCAACAAGTTCTTACTAACTAGTTCTATTAATTCAACTAGTTCTTACTAAAAATAAACTTACTATAAATAAAAATATTCTAATACCTAATTCGTACCTAGTTCTTACTAACTAATTAGTACCTAGGAACTACTGCCCTAATTACCATCTAATTTGATGAACCTATAGGGGTGGAAAGTGGTAGCGGATATTCCAATTATCCAACTATAAAGTGAAATAAGTGGTCAAATTTTACTTGTTTTATGATTCATCTTAGAAATTTGATTCGTTTCCACCCTTACATGAACCCTAACTCATTTGCCGCATCCGCATCCGATTTGTTTCCACTCTTACATGAACCCTAACTAATTTGATGCAACTAAAACATAAAAAAACCCTAGGCAGAGGTAGGGGAGAGGGAGGAGCAGGCGTGCTCACCTCGGGTGCCTGTGATGAGGGAGGGGCAGGCGGCGTTGAGGTCGGGGTCGGGGGCTCGGGCGCGCGGCGGATGGCGGCGTCGAGGTCGGGGTCGGGGGCGGCGTCCGGGGCGGCGTTGAGGTCGGGGGCTGGGGCGGCGTTGAATCAGGGGTCGGGGCGGCGTAGAGGGTGTGCGGAGAGTGCGCGGCGCCTGACGGGCGACGGCGGCGGCGAGAATGTGGACAGTTGGATTTGGGGTAAGTGGCCGTGGGAAGGACGAACCCCGTGGTTAAGTCAGAAGTAGCAGTAGCGCGTTCCAGGAAGAGCGCTACTGCTACGTTAGCTACAACGCTTTCTGGGATACACACTACTGCTACTCCTTTCTCTTTCCCCCTTTTTCATTTAGTTTTCTTCACAGTTTTTCTCCTTTCTCCTTATTCTATTTCTTTTATTTTCAATTACCTTTCTATTTGCTTTCCATTTAATTTTATATCCTTTAGCAGTAGCGAGTTTAATATAAAACGCGCTGCTATAAAGAAAGTAGCGGTAGCGCGGTTCGTTATAGGTCGCTACAACTATGTGTAGCCTATCGACTAAGCTGTGGGAATTTTAGTAGTAACGTGTTTAGGGCAGCACACGCTACTGCTAGAACTTTATCTGCAGCGCGGTTTGCCCAGGCGCGCTACTGCTAGTTAGCACCAGCGTGCTTTTTTGACCCTCACTGCTGCTAAAGTTCTGTGTATAAGGTTTTCCCTAGTAGTGAACCCCTTTATTGCATTGGTTGCGAGTTCTTTGTTTGTTTGTGTAGGTGCGTGGGACTTTTGAGGAGCCTCCTACTGGATTGATACCTTGCTTCTCAAAAACTGAGGGAAATACGTACGCTACTATTGCTGCATCACCCTTTCCTCTTCAAGGAAAACCAACGCAAGCTCAAGACGTAGCAAGAATGATTTCTGGTGCCGTTGCCGGGGAGGTCTTCGCTCAAGTCAAGACATACCAAGTACCCATCACAAACTCATCTCCCTCGCATTTACATTATTTGCCATTTGCCTCTCGTTTTCCTCTCCCCCACTTCACCCTTGCCGTTTTATTCGCCCTCTCTTTCCCAATCTCCTCTCTCTTTGATTTGCCTTTTTTTGCTTGTTGTAGGACCTTGAAGTATGTCTAGAGGGGGGGGGGGTGATTAGACTACTTGACCAATAAAAACTTAACCTTTTCCCAATTTTATAGTTTGGCAGACTTTAGCTATTTTAGGAAAAGTCAAGCAATCATCACACAATTCAAGCAAGCATGCAAAGAGTGTATAGGCAGCGGAAATTAAACCATGCAACTTGCAAGAAAGTAAAGGGAAGGGTTTGGAGGATTCAAACGAAATTGGAGACACAGATGTTTTTGTCGTGGTTCCGATAGGTGGTGCTAGCGTACATCCATGTTGAAGGAGACTTCAACCCACGAAGGGTAACGGCTGCGCGAGTCCACGGAGGGCTCCACCCATGAAGGGTCCACGAAGAAGCAACCTTGTCTATCCCACCATGGCCGTCGCCCACGAAGGACTTGCCTCACTAGCGGTAGATCTTCACTAAGTAGGCGATCTCCTTGCCCTTACAAACTCCTTGGTTCAACTCCACAATCTTGTCGGAGGCTCCCAAGTGACACCTAGCCAATCTAGGAGACACCACTATCCAAGAAGTAACAAATGGTGTGTTGATGATGAACTCCTTGCTCTTGTGCTTCAAATGATAGTCTCCCCAACACTCAACTCTCTCTCATAGGATTTGGATCTGGTGGAAAGAGGGTTTGAGTGGAAAGCAACTTGGGGAAGGCTAGAGATCAAGATTCATATGGTAGGAATGGAATATCTTGGCCTCAACACATGAGTAGGTGGTTCTCTCTCAGAAATGGTAAGTTGGAAGTGTAGGTTCGGTCTGATGGATCTCTCCACGAATGAACAGGAGGTGGAGGGGTATTTATAGCCTCCACACAAAATCTAACCGTTACACACAATTTACCAAACTCGGTGGGACCGAATCGTTAAACTCGGTCGGACCAATTTAGTAAACCTAGTGACCATTAGTGATTTTCGGTGGGACTGACATGCATCTCGGTGAGGCCGATTCGGTTAGGATTAGGGCATAACGTAATCTCGGTGAGACCGATTACACAAACTCGGTGAGACGGATTTGGTAATAAGCTTTCCAGAGAGTTGGTCAGGTAAACTCGGTGGGACCGATTTGCTCTTTTCGGTGAGACCGAAATGTTACAAAAAGGAAACAGAGAGTTTACATTGCAATCTCGGTGGGACTGATCGCTCACTTCGGTTAGACCGAAACTGTACGAAGGGAAACAGAGAGATTGCAACCCCATCTCGGTGAGATCGAGATCCCTATTGGTAAGACCGATTTGCTTAGGGTTTGTGGCAGTGGCTATGACTTTTGGAATCGGTGGCGCCGGATAGAAAGAATCGGTGTGACCGATTTTGGCTTTAGGTTTAGGTCATTTGTGGATGTGGTAAAGTAGTTGAGGGTTTTGGAGCATATCACTAAGCACATGAAGCAAGAGGCTCATTAAGCAACACCTCATCCCTTCTTGATAGTATTGGCTTTTCCTATAGACTCAATGTGATCTTGGATCACTAAAATGTAAAATGAAGAGTCTTGAGCTTTTGAGCTTGAGCCAATCCTTTGTCCTTAGTATTTTGAGGGATCCACTTTCATCATCCATGCCATGCCATTCATTGAGCTTTCCTGAAATAATAGTCTTGGAATAGCATTAGCTCAATGAGCTATATGTTGTTATGAATTACCAAAACCACCTAGGGATAGTTGCACTTTCAATCTCCCCCTTTTTGGTAATTGATGACAACATATAGATCAAAGCTTCGACAAATGATAATAAAATTTAAATAACATCGTCGCTTTGAGAAGTATGTGATAAGCAAGAGCTCCCCCTAAATTTGTGCATAGTTTTAGATTTGCTTTGGACTGCAAATGCACAATGAATTAGGCTCATGGGTTACTATTCCATGTCACATACATCTTGGTGGAGCGCTCAAAATAATAAACAATGAATACATGCACTCATCACCAAGCATAGTGAGTGATCACATAAGATAGATAGGATAATATCAAGCATGCATAAGTGTAGCTTATGATCAAACACATGATCATCAATGTCTCGCAAGCATAGTATCTCAACCAAAAGCAAACAAAGATTGAAAAACCATCAAATAAAGCAAGAGAGAACAAAGGCAACACTCTCTCTCTCTCTCGAAGCCTATGATCTATACATTTTTCTCCCTTTTTGGCAACAAGTTACCAAAAAGTTCATAGAAAATGCATAGTGCTAGATCGACTCTCAGGCTTGATCTTCTGGTGGTGGAGTCCGGATAACGCCGAGGACGAAGGCTTCAGTTGAAGTAGATGGAGCTGGAGTTGATGCTGTAGCTGGTTGCACTGGAGCTGAAGCTAGTGCAGATGAAGTTGCTCTTGTGTCAGGAAATGGCACAGCAGATGACCTCTGGGCTCTAGGCACTCTGGCAAATGCATCAGTTGTTGTTTTGCCCTTCCTCTCCTGCATGTCATCTTGTAGTTCCTCCACTGCAGACTGAATCTCAGTTACTTTCACATCTAAGTTATAGAACTTCTGTTCTATGATTCTCTCCAAGCTCTCCTGATTTTGAGTGAGGGTGGCCAATCCCTTCTCAATCCTCAGGGTTGATGCTATTAAGTATCCGAGCTGCTCCTACTTGTTCTTCAAGAAATACTCAGATGCCTCCTCTTGAGTTGGCATCTTGGCAGCCTTCTCCCTCTTTGCCTTCTCCTTCTTCTCCTGAGCTTGAACTGATTGTGGATCATCTTCATTCATGACTACCTCATTGTCCTCAAAGTCTGGATAAAGTGGAAAGTGTTCCTTATCCAACTGATATTTTCCTATGCCCATCTTTGAGTTTATCAATTCTTGAATCTGAGGTGCATATCCACAACTCCTCTTCTGATCTGCTGCAGTCCTCTTGATTGTTTCAATGATCAGGCTCATGACTTTGAACTTCTGTGGCACATCAAACACATGCAACATGTTGATGGCATGCCCTCTGATCATGTTATGGTCACCAGACTTGGGAAACAAAGTGTGCCTCAGAATCCAATTTATGGTTGGCAACCCTGACAGCAGAAAGTGAACTGATCAAAACTTGTGAGTTCCTAATGCCTTGTCTGGAATTTCCTTGTACATGTGAGCCATTGAATTGTGACCCATCTTCTTCTTTGCATAAATGTCTAGGTCATCCTCATTTTCCTCTGGGGCATTTATCAGCTTTGCCCATTATTCAACAGTTGACTGGTATCTTGTACCTTCAGACATCCAAACAATTCTTCCATCTGGGTAAAAATGTGGTGTGGAGTATAACTGCATGATAAGCTCATCATTCTAGTTGGTGAACTTCTGTCCAACAAAATCTGCAACTCCACAAGCAATAAAGTTGTCTTGCACTCCAGGATAGTGCTGTTCATTTTCCTTGATGAATTTCCAGTCAACCCACCTCATGTCACAGTCTATGGGCTTCTTGTCCAACAGAATTGTTTCATAGAAGTCCTACTGTTCCTTTGTGTGGAACCTGTAGTCAACAACAATTCTTCTTCTTGAAGCATATGGATCTTCCATTCTCCACAGTCTCAGCCATGAATCCTTCCTGATTCTCATGTCCTCAGCCACAGGATGGGCATCATTGTGGTATGGTATCTTGGGCTTGAGCTTCCTTTGAACCTGTCCTTCTTCATCTTCCTCATCAGCATCCTCAGGCACTGGGGCCTTGTTCTTCTCAGCAGCTGGAATACTCCTGGTATTCCTCTTTGGTGCAGACTTGGCCTTGGAGGCAGCTTTGGGTGCTTCCTTGGGCTTAGATGTGGCAGCCCCTGATCTAATAGCATCACCCATAAGCTTTGGTGCCTTTGGAGATGGTGCAGCAAGCTCTTCCTCTTCCATCATGGAAGGTTGACCAACAACTCTGGCTATGGTCTTCTTGACCCTTTCCTTTCTCTTCTTGCTTTCATCAGCTGGCTCTTTGGGATCAGGATTTTCAGGTAGTTGAGTTGATGCTCTGGCCTTGGGCATAGGTTGCCTTCCTGCATGCCTTTTGGTCTTCATGCCTGGCTTTGTATTCTTTACTTTGCCATATTCCTTCTTGAGCACCACTTTCTTGGAAGTTGCCTCATCTTCTTCAGCTTTGTAGTCCTCATCTTCTGAGTCAGAGGTTCTTTTCCTCCTTTGCCAAGTTGCAGCCTTAGGCAGGTTGCTAGGAGTACTTCTGCTCCCTTCATCTGAAGTTGAGGGACTAGTGCCCTCACTCAAGTCCATCTGCTCTTCTGACCTGTTCTGGCTGTCACTTTGATCAGACATACTGCAAAAGCTGACTGCTGACCCTGTGAAGAGTTATAGATGAGATAGAAAAGATGAGCATCACAAAATGCAGAGGTTTTTGCAAAAGGATGACTCAAAAGTTCAGTCTTAGTTTTCCACAGAAAGCATTTTGGATCCACCGATTTTCAAACTCGGTGATACCGAAGCAGTTTTGGAACCTAAACTGATGATCTCGTTTGGACCGAGTTTCAGTTTGGTGGTACCGAGACTGCTAGGATTTCACAGAATCCTCAAATCGGTTGCACCGATTAGTAATTCTCGGTCAGACCGAGAGTCACTAGTGCAATGGCATAAGCCAAATCGGTGAGACCGAGTTTTTCAACTCGGTGGGTCCGAGATGGTTTCGGCGGAAACCTAACCCTAAAAATTTGAATCACATCTAATCTATGAACTACTTTGGCTGGATAGAAGAGTTTCAATCGTGGCAAGAATCAATATGAAAACAATGTGCTAGGAATCAGACATGGATAGCACAAAGATTAAGTCCATACCCTAACTTGGCGGTGGACTTGCTACGGAGGCAACGGCGGGGACGAAATCCGTTGACGGCGGCGGAGACCAGCGACAGGAGGCTGCTGGCGACGAGGAGACGATCCAGAGACCACGATGGTAGAGCGAGCTGTTGCGCGGGCAAAGGGTTTCGGAGAAATTTCCAAAATTTTGCCCATGGCTATATATAGCTCGACCCTGTCGGTGTGACCGAGTGGAACAACTCGGTGGCACCGAGATGCATAACTGTGTTCAGTTACAGCAAATCGGTGAGACCGAAAAGATCAAATCGGTTGCACCGAGATTGAAAACTTAGATCAACTTGATGATCTCGGTAGGACCGAAATGGAAGGATCGGTCAGACCGAGAATCACTAAGAGGTTTTGGAAGTTAAGTCTATGACAAATCGGGGACTCCGAGTGCTTCTCACACAGAGTGGTTTGAATCTGACTTGATCAAATTTTGTGATGTAGCATGAATAGAGTTTGAGACGAGAAAAGCATAGATAGCTAAAGAAGGTTCTTAGGCATTCTTGTCCATCCAGTTGGCACAAAGAAAAGAATCCAAACAAACAAAACAACAAGTGGATGTCCTTGAATGAGTAAAATATGCACCAACATGCTCACACAATAAGATGGCAATTGAAATATGTGGCAAAGCATGCACAACCAATTTTAGCATCTATCAAGCAATTGGCGATGACTAGGTCATCTATATATGAGTATATTGACTTAGGAGTCAAATGAGAACATTTGATGATAGGTCATACTCATCGTTTAAGCTCAAGTGGGGTTACCACTTTTACATAATGCATTAATGTGTTCACACCATTAGAGTTGCTTTGACTCAATTCTTAGAGTTAAGCTCCCCCTAGATGTGAGATCCCCCCTTAGAGGGATGAACTAACCTTGGGTTTTGTCGATGATGACTTCATGTAGGTGTTGAAGATGTAGATGCTCAATGTTGATGTAGATCATTTGGAGCAATCCTTTGGAGTGAGTTGCACTTTCAACTTGCCTACATGGGTTAGTCCCACAAGGAACAAACAAGAATATCCATAGACATAGAGTGATGCACACACAAGATGATGTCCATGAAAACATTAGGTTACCTTGTCCCTTGCCTTACCAACATGAGGGTTTGTGACTCCTTGAACTAGTGCAAGATGTGAAAGTTGATTGCACTTGTTCTTGCCAAAATGATATGAGTGAAGAATGTTGGCGGAGTCACCCTCAAGAACTCTCTAGTTCTTCTTCTTCGGGATCCACATCATCTTGATGGGAATCCTTGGAGTTGTAGTTGTACTTGATGAAGTAGAACTTGACGTAGTCTTGGGGACCCACTTGAACGAGGCTTTAGGTGCTTCTTCAAATGCATCAATCTCTTCTTGAAGCTTGTCCTTGCCTTTGTTCTTGTGGTCTTGTGGTGGAAGATCATCTTGAGCTTGTGTCCCCTTGAAGGAAGTAGGATCATACTTCTCTTGTTGAGGAACAAACTTTGTCTTGGGGTATTGATCTTCTTCCCACTCAACTCCATTGGCGTTGAACTTTCGTTCAAAACCAACACCTTGATTCTTCCGGTGCCTTCCTTGCTTGCGTACAATTTCCTCGAATTGCTTACTCCCGGCAAGGCTCTTGTAAACACCTTTCTCTATAATTCCCTTCAATAAACTATTTTCTTGCTCAAGTGTAACTTGGCTAAGAGAATCATTAGTGGAATCAAGAGAACTACTAGAAGCAACAACATTGGATTTGACATTATTATTGTTACTACTAGAGGAAGTATCTTTCTTGTACTTGTTACTAGACTTGACTTGAGGCATGTAAGTAGATAAGAGTAAACGCTTGGCAATGTAAGAAGAACTTTTCTTGCGGAGATCATCATTGATTGCCTTTAAGAACTCATGCTCTTGCTCAAGATTGAGCTTTTCAAAGCGTAACTTCTCATGAGCCCTTAAAAGTTCTCGATGATCTTCGAAGATAGTTTCATGAGCCAACTTAAGAGTGTTTAGTTCTTTAGTTAGAAGCTCAATTTTCTCCTTATCATTGTCATTCGTTTGATTAGCATGATTAATTGACGTTTCATCATAGTATTCATCACTAGAGTTGTCAACAAGTAAATCATCATCCACAAGCAAGTCATCTTCATCACTATTAAAATCAACATACTCGGGATGTGTTACCTTTGGACCTTTGGCCATGAAGCATCTTCCAACACCTTCATTTGGTGAGTCAAATATGTCGTAGGAGTTGGTTGACACAAGTGCTAGACCGGCAACACCTTCATCTTGAGTATATTCGGAGTCGGAGTGATAGCTTCTCTCGGAGTGATTGTCGGAGTCGGAGCCGGAAACCCATTCACCAACATGAGCTTGATGTCTTCGTTTTGTGTAGCTCCTTGATGACTTGTCCTTTCTTTCCGAATCCTTACTTCTCCGTGAGGGTCTTCGTTCATAACGATCATCTCTACTCCTCCTCTCTCTTGGTGGTGATTCTTCTCTTTTGCTCCTTCTTCTTGGAGAATCTTCTCTTCTTTTGTAGGGTGCCGTACACTCATTGGAGTAGTGTCCGGGTCTCCCACAATTGTAGCAATTGCGCTCTCGACTAGAAGATCTCTTGTCATTGTAAGACCTTGACTTGGAGCTTCTTTCTTTGCTTCTACTTTTGTAGAATTTGTTGAAGTTCTTCACCATTAAGCTCAATTCTTCATTGAAGGTTGGTTTCTCACTTGATGATGTGGGGGCTTCACTTGAGGCTTTGTAAGCACCACTTGACTTGTTGTGAAGTTCCTCCTTATCCTTGAGTGACATCTCATGAGCAACAATCCTTCCAATGACTTCCGTTGGCTTGAGATCTTTGTAGTTTGGCATCATTTGGATCAATGTGCACACGGTATCATACTTTCCATCCAATGCTCTTAGGATTTTCTTGATGATGAATTTGTCGGTCATCTCTTCACTCCCTAAGCCGGCAATCTCATTTGTGATAAGAGCAAGCCTAGAGTACATTTCAGCGACACCTTCACCATCCTTCATTTTGAACTTGTCAAGCTGACTTTGGAGCACATCCAACTTGGATTCCTTGACGGACTCAATACCTTCATGCATATCAATCAAAGTATCCCAAATTTCCTTTGCATTCTCAAGACGGCTGATTTTGTTGAATTCTTCGGGGCACAATCCGTTGAAGATGATGTCACATGCTTGAGCGTTGTATTGCACCATCTTTAATTCTTCCGCATTAGCTTCACGGTTCGGTTCTCTCCATAGAAGAATTCACCTTGCAAGCCAATACAAATAATTACCCAAACGGCGGGGTTATGTCTAAGAATATGCATTTTCATCTTATGCTTCCAACTAGCAAAATTAGTACCATCAAAGTAAGGACCTCTACGGTGATAATTTCCCTCGCTAGACGCCATACTCTCCTAGGTTGTGAAACCAAGGCTATGAGCACAAAAAGCTATGGAAATCAAAGCAAATGGAGACCAAAGCTCTGATACCACTTGTAGGACCTTGAAGTATGTCTAGAGGGGGGGTGATTAGACTACTTGACCAATAAAAACTTAACCTTTTCCCAATTTTACAGTTTGGCAGATTTTAGCTATTTTAGGACAAGTCAAGCAATCATCACACAATTCAAGCAAGCATGCAAAGAGTGTATAGGCAGCAAAAATTAAAGCATGCAACTTGCAAGAAAGTAAAGGGAAGGGTTTGGAGGATTCAAACGCAATTGGAGACACGGATGTTTTTGTCATGGTTCCGATAGGTGGTGCTATCGTACATCCATGTTGATGGAGACTTCAACCCACAAAGGGTAACAGCTGCACGAGTCCATGGTGGGCTCCACCCACGAAGGGTCCACGAAGAAGCAACCTTGTCTATCCCACCATGGCCGTCGCCCACGAAGGACTTGCCTCACTAGCGGTAGATCTTCACGAAGTAGGCGATCTCCTTGCCCTTACAAACTCCTTGGTTCAACTCCACAATCTTGTCGGAGGCTCCCAAGTGACACCTAGCCAATCTAGGAGACACCACTCTCCAAGAAGTAACAAATGGTGTGTTGATGATGAACTCCTTGCTCTTGTGCTTCAAATGATAGTCTCCCCAACACTCAACTCTCTCTCATAGGATTTGGATCTGGTGGAAAGAGGGTTTGAGTGGAAAGCAACTTGGGGAAGGCTAGAGATCAAGATTCATATGGTAGGAATGGAATATCTTGGCCTCAACACATGAGTAGGTGGTTCTCTCTCAGAAATGGTAAGTTGGAAGTGTAGGTTCGTTCTGATGGCTCTCTCCATGAATAAAGAGGAGGTGGAGGGGTATTTATAGCCTCCACACAAAATCTAACCGTTACACACAATTTACCAAACTCGGTGGGACCGAATTGTTAAACTCGGTCGGACCGATTTAGTAAACCTAGTGACCGTTAGTGATTTTCGGTGGGACTGGCATGCATCTCGGTGAGGCCGATTCGGTTAGGGTTAGGGCATAACGTAATCTCGGTGAGACCGATTACACAAACTCGGTGAGACCGATTTGGTAATAAGCTTTCCAGAGAGTTGGTCAGGTAAACTCGGTGGGACCGATTTACTCTTTTCGGTGAGACTGAAATGTTACAAAAAGGAAACAAAGAGTTTACATTGCAATCTCGGTGGGACCGATCGCTCACTTCGGTTAGACCGAAATGTTATGAAGGGAAACAGAGAGATTGCAACCCCATCTCGGAGAGACCGAGATCCCTATCGGTAAGACCGATTTGCTTAGGGTTTGTGGCAGTGGCTATGACTTTTGGAATCGGTGGCGCCGGATAGAAAGAATCGGTGTGACCGATTTTGGCTTTAGGTTTAGGTGATTTGTGGATGTGGGAAAGTAGTTGAGGGTTTTGGAGCATATCACTAAGCACATGAAGCAAGAGGCTCATTAAGCAACACCTCATCCCTTCTTGATAGTATTGGCTTTTCCTATAGACTCAATGTGATCTTGGATCACTTTTGAGCTTGAGCCAATCCTTTGTCCTTAGTATTTTGAGGGATCAACTTTCATCATCCATGCCATGCCATTCATTGAGCTTTCCTGAAACAATAGTCTTGGAATAGCATTAGCTCAATGAGCTATATGTTGTTATGAATTACCAAAACCACCTAGGGATAGTTGCACTTTCACTTGTGTCTCCATGTGCCTTCTATGTGCTTGCATCTTTGCTTGCTAAATCTATTGATATGGATCCACTTAAAGTGTTCTACTTGGATCATCTTCGATCCTTATGCGCTCGTGCTGAAACCCCAACTAGCCTAGTTGATGGGAAATCTTTAGATGAGCATGCTCATTTTGTGCGTCACTGTTTGTCTGAAAAGGGGAGACTCTTATGGGATCAAATAAACAGATTGTTGTGTTATGCTTGGAATCTTTGTGAAATTTATGATTTTACTTGTTGCTCTAAGAACCCTAAAAAACACCTTCCCTACCTATGTGAGTTTAATGATAATGAAATCTTATCTTCTTATGCAAAAGGTGTTTATAGTTACTATGATATCAAACAAATTGAAGAATTTGTTGCTTTTAAGGGTGCTTATGAAGTTGCTTCTTTGATTGAAAAGTATGATATTACTCTCTACGAATCTGAAAATTTTGACATACTTAAATATTGCTATGAAAACTATGCTCATAATGTCTATGTCAAAGAATTTATTGAGAGCATGGCTGTTGCTTTGGAAGAAAATAATGATATGCATGAATCTATAGATAATGATTCCGATGATTTGATTGAAATATCCCTTGATGAACATGGTGCTTGCTATTCCTGTGGCCATGATGCCAATATTTATGAAGATGAATTCGCTATAGTTCCTTATGTTGAACATGAGATCGTTGCTATTGCACCCATACTTGGTAGTTCCTTCAATGAAAAGCATGATTGCAATGTTACCATAATTTTTTTTGATGTCAATTGTGCTTATAATATGCAAAACTCTAAGCTTGGGGATGCTAGTTTTGCTATGTCAACTACTTATTGCAATGATCATGATTGGGGTGATTCTTCTTTTGATCTTGAAAATTTATTTAACCCCCATGATGAATATGAGATTGATAATAGTGTTTGGAATATTATTGAAAGTGGGTTTGGAAGAGTGTCAACTTTAGATCCCACATATTTGGATTTTGATCAATCTTATGAAGTTTTTGATACAAGTGGGTTTGGAGAGGTCATGACTTTAGTTAATGTTAATCCCACTATTTTGGAAGAGTGTCAACTTTGCATACATGTGGATCTTGTTAAGAATATGTTTTGTGATAGATATATTGTTGAATTTGCTTATGAGAGAGGAAAATATGGTTGTAGAAATTTTCATGTTACTAAATTACCTCTCGTTATGTTAAGATTGCTACTGTTTCTCTCTTCTTCCTTGCATATGCTAGTTTTTGCTTGCCTTGATAATTTGTTTGCCTATAGGATGCCTATGCATAGGAAGTATGTTAGACTTAGATGTGTTTTTCACGTGTTTTATGATGCTCCCTTTGTGCTTCAATTCTTGTCTTTCATGTGAGCATCATCGAAATCTCAATGCCTAGCTAGGGGCGTTAAACGATAGCTCTAGTTGGGAGGCAACCCAATTTTATTTGTGTTTTTTTGTTTTTGTTTCTATTTAGTAATAAATTTTGCATCTACCTTCTGTTTAGATGTGTTTTTATCTTTTAATTACTGTTTGTGCCAAGTAGAACCTATAGGATAACCTATGATGATAGTTAATTTGATTCTGCTGAAAAACCAAAACTTTGCGTGCACGAAATTAGTTATGTTAAACCACAGAAACGTGGTTTTGCATTGATTATTTTTGCTGCTAATCAATAGACAATTTTTCCAGGACTTCCTATTTTGGTAGGATTTTTAAAGTTCCATAAGTTTGCGTTAGTTACGGATTGCTACAGACTGTTCTGTTTTTCGTGTGTTGTTTGTTTATTTTGATGCATCCATGGCTAGTAAAATAGTTTATAATCCATAGAGAAGTTGGAAAGGTTTAACACAAAAATAAATAAATAATGAGTTCATTACAGT
Source organism: Triticum aestivum (assembly GCF_018294505.1). Taxonomy (NCBI): domain Eukaryota; kingdom Viridiplantae; phylum Streptophyta; class Magnoliopsida; order Poales; family Poaceae; genus Triticum; species Triticum aestivum. Next base: position 655,538,560 of record NC_057795.1, on the reverse strand, counting down.
ACCTTATGTGGTGGTTTTGTTTTCTTTCACTAACGGAGCTTATAAGATTTCCTGTTGAGTTTTGTGTTGTGAAGTTTTCAAGTTTTGGGTAAAGCTTTGATGGACTATGGAATAAGGAGTGGCAAGAGCCTAAGCTTGGGGATGCCCAAGGCACCCCAAGATATTCAAGAATAGCCAAAATCCTCAGCTTGGGGATGCCCCGGGAAGGCATCCCCTCTTTCGTCTTCGTTCATTGGTAACTTTACTTGGAGCTATATTTTTATTCGCCACATGATATGTGTTTTGCTTGGAGCGTCGTGTATTATATTAGTCTTTGTTTTTTTAGTTTACCACAATCATCCTTGCTGTACACACCTTTTGGGAGAATCCCACTTGATTAGAATTTGCTAGAATACTCTATGTGCTTCACTTATATCTTTTGAGCTTGATAGTTTTTGCTCTAGTGCTTCACTTATATCTTTTAGAGCACGTCAGTGGCTTAATTTTGAAGAAATTGCAAGTCTCTCATGCTTCACTTATATTATTTTGTGAGTATTTTAGAACAGTATGGTATTTGCTATGGTTGCAAATTTGGTCCTAGAATGATGAGCATCCAAGTTGGGTATAATAAAAACTATCATAGGAAGTGAATTGGATGCTATGATCAATTTGATGCTTGACAATTATTTTGAGATATAAAGGTTGTAATGTTACGGTCATGCTAGTGGGTAATTATGAAATTGAGAAATACTTGTGTTGAAGTTAGCAAGTCCCGTAGCATGCACGTATGGTAAAAGTTATGTGACAAATTTGTTGCATGAGGTGCTATTTTGATGGCCTCCTTATGAGTGGAGGTCGGGATCCCGCGATGGTTAACTCCTACCAACCCTTCCCCTAGGAGCATGCGTAGTAGTAATTTTCTTCAAGGGCAAGTAGACTTTTGCAATAAGTATATGAGCTCTTTATGACTAATGTGAGTCCATGGATATACGCACATATCATCCTTACACTTTGCTAGCCTCTATTATACCACACAACTTTCGCCGGTATTATGCACCCATTATTTACCTTCCTCAAAACAGCCACCATACCTACCTATTATGGCATTTCGATAGCCATTCCGAGATATATTGCCATGCAACTTTCCACCGTTCCGTTTGTTATGACACACTTCATCATTGTCATATTTCTCTTAGCATGATCATGTAGTTGACATCGTATTTGTGGCAAGGCCACCTTCATAATTTTCATACATGTCGCTCTTGATTCATTGCATATCCTGGTACACCGCCGGAGGCATTCATATAGAGTCATATCTCTTTCTAGCTTTGAGTTGTAATTCTTGAGTTGTAAATCAATAAAAGTGTGATGATCTTCATTATTAGAGCATTGTCTCAGTGAGGAAAGGATGATGAAGACTATGATTCCCCCACAAGTCGGGATGAGACTTCGGACTTTACAAAAAGAAAAAAGGAAAAAAAGAGAAAGGCCAAAAGAAAAAAAAGAAAGGCCAAATAAAAAAAAGAAAAAAAGAAAAAAAGAAAAAAAAAGAAAATAATAATAATAAAATGAGATAAAAAGAGAGAAGGGACAATGCTACTATCTCTTTTTCCACACTTGTGCTTCAAAGTAGCACCATGATCTTCATGATAGGGAGTCTCATATGTTGTCACTTTCATATACTAAGTGGAAATTTCTCATTATAGAACTTGGCTTGTATATTCCAATGACAGGCTTCCTCAAAATGCCCTAGGTCTTCGTGAGCAAGAAAGTTGGATGCACACCCACTTAGTTTCTTTTGTTGATCTTTCATATATTTATAGCTCTAGTGCACCCGTTGCATGGCAATCCCTACTCACTCACATTGATATATATTGATGGGCATCTCCATAGCCCATTGATACGCCTAGTGGATGTGAGACTATCTTCTCCCTCCTTTTGTCCTCACAACCACCACCCTATACCACCATAGTGCTATGTCCATGGCTTGCGCTCATGTATTGCATAAGAGTTGAAAAAGCTGAAGCACGTTAAAAAGTATGAAGCAATTGCTTGGCTGAAACCGGGGTTGTGCATGATGGGAGTATTTTGTGTAATGAAAATGAAGCATGGCCTAACTATATGATTTTGTAGGGATAAGCTTTCTTTCGCTATTCTATTTTGATAGGACATGATTATTTGTTAGTATGCTTCGAAGCATTATTATTTCTATGTTTTATAAGCTTTATCTTGAATCATTTGGATCTGAACATTCATGCCACAATAAAGAAAATTACATTGAGAATTATGCTAGGTAGCATTCCACATCAAAAATTCTGTTTTTATCATTTACCTACTCAAGGACGAGCAGGAATTAAGCTTGGGGATGCTTGATACTTCTCCAACGTATCCATAATTTTTGATTGTTCCATGCTATTATATTACCCCTTTTGGATGTTTATGGGCTTTATTTTACACATTTATTGTCAGGACCCCGATTCTATGCCACACCGATCTAGCATGTAACACCTCATATCACTTTGCGGCCTCACGCACGGTATTCCCACGGGTGTCGCCTTACCATGCCCGGGACCGTGTGCGCCTTTTGGCACACGTATATGATAGTGTCGCTAGCATCCATATGACAGAGAACCCGGGCTGACATGGCTAGTCGTGAACCCAAAGTGGCACTAACTTACAGGGACACGCATACATGACCCAGCAACGAATGTGTCAGTCATCAGCGAGTGAATCCGGGCTGTAGCAGCTGGGCTAATAGGACTCCGGCGAATCCGGGCTGTAGTAGGCTAACAGGACTTCGGTAGACACCACGTGACATTTCCCCGAAGGGACAGACATAGGAACGGAGAAGGACACATGCCGGCCAGCCTAAGTGTTCCGGAGCAGTAGCAAGCTACCAGGGCTCAGTGGAAGCACTAGGAGACATTTCCCGGTAAGAGAGGCTACTAAGGATAAACAACTAGATAGTCAGATCCCACACATAGCAATACACATTACACGTACGCATAACATGCAAGTATGTGTTGTACAACATGGCATCACAACAAAACTCAACAACTCATATAGATAAAGGCTCAGAAGAGCCATCATAGCATTTATTACAAGTAGGGGTCACATGACCCAACATTCAGAGCAAACAAGCAACAAGCGGAAGCATTACATGCCTGAGTACAGACATCTATAAATGAAAAAGGCTAAAGAGCCTGACTATCTACAACATCCGATCAAGATCGTAGTTGAGGTACAAGCTACTTGTCGAAGTTCATGAGAACACTAGTAATACCGAATACTCCGCTGCAAAAACATAAATAAAGCAACATGAGTACAAAGGTACTCAGCAAGACTTACATCAGATCCTATCATACATGCATTTGTATCAAGAAGGTAATGTGGGGTTTAGTTGCAGCAAGCCAACTTTGATTCGGTGGCTATCCTATTCTACGACTACGAGAAACTTCTTTGAGGTGAGATGGCGCACACGAGTCCACTAATCACCACACAATACACTACTATGGATTCATCCCCGTCTCCCTACGAGAAGGCCATCCATAGCACTCACACTTGTCTTGAGCATTTTAGGGTATCCACTTCAAGTTGTCTATGTACCACGTAAGCATCCAAGAAGTCCATAACCGCGGACCCGGCTATTCGAATAGATCATGTTAACCCTGCAGGGGTGTACTTCTTCACACACGCTCTCGCCACTTACCGCCATGTACACGTCATGTATCTCGGCAACCTTCAAGCAGAAGCCTGGCAAGGGAGTCGACCACGACCTAACTAACCACACAAGACTATAGTCTAGGTTTACCACCTATTCGGGTTCCATCCGCAAGGAGATCCGCCCGGGGTTTTACTCACGGCCCCAAACGATGTATGCAGGGTTCACAAGCCCAACTTGTCGGATGGATCTATGCTTGGTACACCGTGCCACTTGTGCCTAGTCTGTCCCAAGCCCACCTGGCCGGGTGCCACGTGGTAGACTACTAACACTACCTACAAACACCAGAAACTAGTTGCGACTCCTGGACAGAGATCAATTTGGTTAATAAGTCGAGAGGGGTCGAGTTACCGGAACCCAATGCGTGGTAGTATCGAGTCATTGGACGACATACATAGAACTCAGTGCTTAAGGACGGTTCCAGTGAGACAACCCACCATGTACTCCTACATGGCCTCTCACAGCTACCTTTACCAAATCGTGTTCACACACTTCACACTCAGCATCAAAACATAGAGCACTGCACTCCAATTCATTCCCAATGAATTAGACCTGACACACTCTAAGCAATAGCAAGCATGGCATGGTAGGAACACAGCATGGCTTCAATCAACTCTTACACATGCTAGTGGGTTTCAACTATTTACTGTGGCAATGATAGGTCATGCATAGGAATGGGTTCAACTACCGCAACATTGACGGGGGTATTTACTAGTCCATTGATACGCCTAGTGGATGTGAGACTATCTTCTCCCTCTTTTTGTCCTCACAACCACCACCCTATACCACCATAGTGCTATGTCCATGGCTTGCGCTCATGTATTGCGTAAGAGTTGAAAAAGTTGAAGCACGTTAAAAAGTATGAACCAATTGCTTGGCTGAAACCGGGGTTGTGCATGATGGGAGTATTTTGTGTAATGAAAATGAAGCATGGCCTAACTATATGATTTTGTAGGGATAAGCTTTCTTTCGCTATGCTATTTTGATAGGACATGATTATTTGTTAGTATGCTTTGAAGCATTATTATTTTTATGTTTTATAAGCTTTTATCTTGAATCATTTGGATCTGAACATTCATGCCACAATAAAGAAAATTACATTGAGAATTATGCTAGGTAGCATTCCACATCAAAAATTCTGTTTTTATCATTTACCTACTCGAGGACGAGCAGGAATTAAGCTTTGGGATGCTTGACACTTCTCCAACGTATCTATAATTTTTGATTGTTCCATGCTATTATATTACCCCTTTTGGATGTTTATGGGCTTTATTTTACACATTTATTGTCAGGACAACGATTCTATGCCACACCGATCTAGCATGTAACACCTCATATCACTTTGCGGCCTCACGCACGGTATTCCCACGGGTGTCGCCTTACCATGCCCGGGACCTTTTGCGCCTTTTGGCACACGTATATGATAGTGTCGCTAGCATCCATATGATAGAGAACCCAGGCTGACATGGCTAGTCGTGAACCCAAAGTGGCACTAACTTACAGGGACACACATACATGACCCAGCAACGAATGTGTCGGTCATCAGCGAGTGAATCCGGGCTGTAGCAGCTGGGCTAATAGGACTCCGGTGAATCCGGGCTGTAGTAGGCTAACAGGACTCCGGTAGACACCACGTGACATTTCCCCGAAGGGACAGACACAGGAATAGAGAAGGACACATGCCGGCCAGCCTAAGTGTTCCGGAGCAGTAGCAAGCTACCAGGGCTCAGTGGAAGCACTAGGAGACATTTCCCGGTAAGAGAGGCTACTAAGGATAAACAACTAGATAGTCAGATCGCACACATAGCAATACACATTACACGTACGCATAACATGCAAGTATGTGTTGTACAACATAACATCACAACAAAACTCAACAACTCATATAGATAAAGGCTCAGAAGAGCCATCATAGCATTTATTACAAGTATGGGTCACATGACCCAACATTCAGAGCAAACAAGCAACAAGCGGAAGCATTACATGCCTGAGTACAGACATCTATAAATGAAAAAGGCTGAAGAGCCTGACTATCTACAACATCCGATCAAGATCGTAGTTGAGGTACAAGCTACTTGTCGAAGTTCATGAGAACACTAGTAATACCGAAGTCTCCGCTGCAAAAACATAAATAAAGCAACATGAGTACAAAGGTACTCAGCAAGACTTACATCAGATCCTATCATACATGCATTTGTATCAAGAAGGTAATGTGGGGTTTAGTTGCAGCAAGCCAGCTTTGACTCGGTGGCTATCCTGTTCTACGACTACGAGAAACTTCTTTGAGGTGAGATGGCGCACATGAGTCCACTAATCACCCCACAATACACTACTATGGATTCATCCCCGTCTCCCTATGAGAAGGCCATCCATAGCACTCACACTTGTCGGAGCATTTTAGGGTATCCACTTCAAGTTGTCTATGTACCACGTAAGCATCCAAGAAGTTCATAACCGCGAACCCGGCTATTCGAATAGATCATGTTAACCCTGCAGGGGTGTACTTCTTCACACACGCTCTCGCCACTTACCGCCATGTACACGTCATGTATCTCGGCAACCTTCAAGCGGAAGCCTGGCAAGGGATTCGACCACGACCTAACTAACCACACAAGACTCTAGTCTAGGTTTACCGCCTATTCGGGTTCCATCCGCAAGGAGATCTGGCCGGGGTTTTACTCACGGCCCCAAACGATGTATGCAGGGTTCACAAGCCCACCTTGTCGGATGGATCTATGCTTGGTACACCATGCCACTTGTGCCTAGTTTGTCCCAAGCCCACCTAGCGGGTGCCACTTGGTAGACTACTAACACTACCTACAAACACCAGAAACTAGTTGAGACTCCTGGACAGAGATCAATTTGCTTAATAAGTCGAGAGGGGTCGAGTTACCGGAACCCAATGTGTGGTAGTATCGAGTGATTGGACGACATACATAGAACTCAGTGCTTAAGGATGGTTCCAGTGAGACAACCCACCGTGTACTCCTACATGGCCTCTCACAGCTACCTTTACCAAATCGTGTTCACACACTTCACTCTCAGCATCAGAACATAGAGCACTGCACTCCAATTCATTCCCAATGAATTAGACCTGATACACTCTAAGCAATAGCAAGCATGGCATGGTAGGTACACAGCATGGCTTCAATCAACTCTTACACATGCTACTGGGTTTCAACTATTTACTGTGGCAATGACAGGTCATGCATAGGAATGGGTTCAACTATCGCAACACAAAGTAGCAATTGAATCATTGTTGTCCTAATGCAATAACTGAGAGCAGGAGCGAGAGAGTAGGATTGTATCAGAACGAACAAGGGGGTTTGCTTGCCTGGTAGATCAACAGGGGGCACTGCTCCTCAGACAGGTACTCTGGAACACTCTCCGGAGCAGGACCTATCGAGAAAGAACGGTGTCGGCAATCAATATACAAGCATATGCAACAATATGATGCACGAACATGGCATGAATATGTGATCTTGTTTGAGTTAATGCAACTAGCATTCATTTGGATGAAATCCATTTGAACCAAAGATTCAAATGCATCCCCAAAGTAAGCTCCTAAATATGCCATATATATATTTTCACTTATACATTAGGTATAAGTTGGTTTGTCATGCATGAAACTAGTACAGATGGATAGATTGCATTTTTCTGATAATTTTTCATATATAACTTATTTCAATCTGAGCTACGGTTGAATTTCTATGATTTTTTGAAGTTTATAACATTTTCTGGAATTTCCAGATTTAATTTAAATCTAAAAAATGAATAAATGCTTCAGCACTGCGTCATGCTTGCGTCAGCAAGTCAACAGCGCAGACCAGGTCAAATCTGACGTGTGGGGCCCACACGTCAGTGTCATAGTGTTAACAGGGGTTTTTTACTAATCTAATTAAAAGATTAGGGCGCAGGGGCCCACTGGTCAGTGTGAGGGGGGTTAGTTAATGGTGATTAGCCCTAAGCTAATCACCTGCCTCACGGGGCCCACCTGACGGGCCGGCGAGGTCAACACGGTCAACCCCACTAGCGTTTTGCCGCCGGCAAGGCCGAATGCGGCGGAGGGGTTCGGGATACGCCCTCCGACGTCCATTCGGGCGGTGGAGACCATGGACAAGAAGCTAGAGCTCATCCGCGTCATTTGGAGCGAGCGGGAGGCTGCGGGGGTGCCGGAGCTCGCCAGAGCGGAGCTCGCGGCGGCGGCTGGAGCACGGCCAAGTGCGGGAGCGACCTACGGGGCACGACAGGGGCTGCGGAGGGCCTCTACGGCCTCCTGGCATCACCAGGAGCACGGTGATGCGCGTGGTTGCGAGCTCCAGCGGCTAGCACGACGGCGGCGACACGGACGGTGGCGAAGAGCTACGGCCATGGCGGGGAACAAAGCTATGGCGAGCGGCCAGCCACAGGGTTAGAGGCAGGACGTGCAGGAGCTCATGTTGGTTCGGAAGGCGTGCTCAGCGGCTCGGGGGAGGCTCTGGAGTCGACAGAGTGGCGACGGCAATCTCCGATGCTGGATGTTGAAGACAACGGCGATTGCGGCGATGCAGCGCGTCCCTGGTCGCGTGGGTCATCGGAGCGGTCGGGGACGAGCAGGCGAAGCGTCTGGGCACGAAGCGAGGGCGAGGCCGTGGCAGTGGGCGCGGCAACGGCGTGTGGCAACGACGGGGGTGCTCGGGCGTCACGCGAGAGAGGGAGGGAGAGGAGAGGAATCGGCACGGGAGAGTGAGAGGGGTACGGCACGGTGCATGGCGTCGCGCGGGGCATCCAGAGCGACGAAGGGGAGGACAGGCAGGCATGCAGGAGGTGGCCGGACGCGTGCGTGCGTGCTACGGGCACACGTCCCTGTCCTCCTGGCACGGTGGAGACGACGACTGGCACTGGCCAGTCAGCTGGGCCGGCCTGTTGGGCCAGTCGGCTGCCAGGTAAGAAGCCTGATACATCTCCAACGTATCTACTTTTCCAAACACTTTTGCCCTTGTTTTGGACTCTAACTTGCATGATTTGAATGAAACTAACCCGGACTGACGCTGTTTTCAGCAGAACTGCCATGATGTTGTTTTATGTGTAGAAAAGAAAAGTTCTCGGAATGTCCTAGAAATCCACAGAGGCACTTTTTCGAATTAATAAGAATTTTTGGCGAAAGAATCAATACCTAAGGGCCCACGGGCTGTCCACGAGACAGGGGGGCGCGACCCCCTAGGGCACGGCCTCCAATCTCGTGGGCCCCCTGGACCTCCACCGACCTCAACTCCAACTCCATATATTCACGTTCGGGGAGAAAAAAAATCAGAGAAAAAGTTTCATCGTGTTTTACGACACGGAGCCGCTGCCAAGCCCTAATCTCTCTCAGGAGGGCTGATCTGGAGTCTGTTCGGGGCTCCGGAGAGGGGGATTCGTCGCCGTCATCATCATCAAGCATCCTGCATCACCAATTTCATGATGCTCACCGCCGTGCGTGAGTAATTTCATCATAGGCTTGCTGGACGGTGATGGGTTGGATGAGATTTACCATGTAATCAAGTTAGTTTTGTTAGGGTTTGATCCCTAGTATCCACTATGTTCTGAGATTGATGTTGCTATGACTTTGCTATGCTTAATGCTTGTCACTGGGTCCCGAGTGCCATGATTTCAGATATGAACCTATTATGTTTTCATGAATATATGTGTGTTCTTGATCCTATCTTGCAAGTCTATAGTCACCTATTATGTGTTATGATCCGACAACCCCGAAGTGACAATAATCGAGATACTTCTCGGTGATGACCGTAGTTTGAGGAGTTCATTTATTCACTATGTTCTAATGCTTTGTTCTGGTTCTCTATTAAAAGGAGGCCTTAATATCCCTTAGTTTCCGCTAGGACCCCGCTTCCACGGGAGGGTAGGACAAAAGATGTCATGCAAGTTCTTTTCCATAAGCACGTATGACTATTTACGGAATACATGCCTACATTACATTGATGAACTGGAGCTAGTTCTGTGTCACCCTATGTTATAGTTATTACATGAGGAATCGCATCCGGCATAATTATCCATCACTGATCCATTGCCTACGAGCTTTTCACATATTGTTCTCCGCTTATTTAGTTTCCGTTGCTGCTGTTACAATCACTACAAAACCCAAAAACATTACTTTTATTACCGTTACCTTTATTATCATACCACTTTTACTACTAAACACTTTGCTGCAGCTACTAAGTTATCCAGGTGTGGTTGAATTGACAACTCAACTGCTAATACTCAAGAATATTCTTTGGCTCCCCTTGTGTCGAATCAATAAATTTGGGTTGAACACTTTACCCTCGAAAGCTGTTGCGATCCCCTACACTTGTGGGTTATCAAAGCCCAGGTAAGCTCCTACACCTTTTTCCTTTCTGTTTTTGTTTTCTTTCTATTTCTGTAATTTTTGTTTTTGATTTAGTAAAATACTAAATCAATTTGTTTGCCTCTGATAATTTTTGTAGGGACTAGTTGGATTAATCCAAAGCCCCACACCTAAAATCAGAGATATTGGACATATATTAAATATATAACTAATATATATCCAATGCAAATATTTATGCATTAGTTCCAAATGGCCAAAATAAATATTTATGAGCTCCTAAAAATATTGGTTGAATTTTACCTCTGACCAATATTTTCAGAGAGCAACATGAACATTTTCTTGGACCTTTGTGGAGCAACTTTTAACTGGGTTATTTCCAGAATTGATTTCTGAGGGTTTCACGAATCCCCATTTGAAATTTAAATGAAATTTAAACATGATGCACACATGATTAGCTAGCCTTGAGCATACCAGAACTAGGGATGTGACAACTCGCCCCCACTTGAAAGAATCTCGTCCTGAGATTCAGGGGTCGACGGAAAGAAAGTGGGGTACTCCAGTCGAAGACGATCTTCTCGCTCCCAAGTAGCTTCTCTCTCAAAATGATGAGACCACTGAACCTTGAGAAACTTGATGTTATGATGTCGAGTGACACGCTCTGCTTGATCAAGAATGCGAACAGGGTACTCTCGATATGTGAGGTTATCTTGGAGATCAAGCGTTTCGTGTGTTGGAAATAAGACCTAGAGGCAATAATAAAAGTGTTATTATTATATTTCCTTGTTCATGATAATTGTCTTTTATTCATGCTATAACTGTATTATCCGGAAATCGTAATACACGTGTGAATACATAGACCACAATATGTCCCTAGTGAGCCTCTAGTTGACTAGCTCGTTGTGATCAACAGATAGTCATGTTTTCCTGGCTATGGACATTGGATTTCGTTGATAACGGGATCACATCATTAGGAGAATGATGTGATGGACAAGACCCAATCCTAAGACTAGCACAAAAGATCGTGTAGTTCATTTGCTAGAGCTTTGCGAATGTCAAGTATCTCTTCCTTCGACCATGAGATCGTGTAACTCCTGGATACCGTAGGAGTGCTTTGGGTGTATCAAACGTCACAACGTAACTGGGTGACTATAAAGGTGCACTACAGGTATCTCCGAAAGTATCTATTGTTTTATGCGGATCGAGACTGGGATTTGTCACTCCGTGTAAACGGAGAGGTATCTCTGGGCCCACTCGGTAGGACATCATCATATGCGCAATGTGACCAAGGAGTTGATCACGGGATGATGTGTTACGGAACGAGTAAAGTGACTTGCCGGTAACGAGATTGAACAAGGTATTGGATACCAACGATCGAGTCTCGGGCAAGTAAAATACCGCTAGACAAAGGGAATTGAATACGGGATTGATAAAGTCCTTGACATCGTGGTTCATCCGATGAGATCATCGTGGAACATGTGGGAGCCATCATGGGTATCCAGATCCCGCTGTTGGTTATTGACCGGAGAACGTCTCGGTCATGTCTGCATGTCTCCCGAACCCGTAGGGTCTACACACTTAAGGTTCGATGACGCTAGGGTTATAAAGGAAGTTTGTATGTGGTTACCGAATGTTGTTCGGAGTCCCGGATGAGATCCTGGACATCACGAGGAGTTCCGGAATGGTCCGGAGGTAAAGATTTATATATAGGAAGTCTTGTTTCGGCCATGGGGACAAGTTTCGGGGTCATCGGTATTGTACCGGGACCACCGGAAGGGTCCCGGGGGCCCACCGGGTGGGGCCACCTGCCCCGGGGGGCCACATGGGCTGTAGGGGGTGCGCCTTGGCCTACATGGGCCAAGGGCACCAGCCCCTAGAGGCCCATGCGCCAAGATATAGGAAAAAGGGGAGAGTCCTAAAGGGGGAAGGCACCTCCGAGGTGCCTTGGGGAGGATGGACTCCTCCCCCCTCTTAGCCGCACCCCTTCCTTGGAGGAAGGGGCAAGGCTGCGCCTCCCCCCTCTCCCCTGCCCCTATATATAGTGGAGGGGAGGGAGGGCATCCATGCCTGAGCCCTTGGCGCCTCCCTCCCTCCCGTGACACCTCCTCCTCTCCCGTAGGTGCTTGGCGAAGCCCTGCAAGATTGCCACGCTCCTCCATCACCACCACGCCGTTGTGCTGCTGCTGGATGGAGTCTTCCTCAACCTCTCCCTCTCTCCTTGCTGGATCAAGGCGTGGGAGACATCGTCGAGCTGTACGTGTGTTGAACGCGGAGGTGCCGTCCGTTCGGCACTAGGATCATCGGTGATCTGAATCACGATGAGTACGACTCCATCAACCCCGTTCACTTGAACGCTTCCGCTTAGCGATCTACAAGGGTATGTAGATGCACTCTCTTTCTACTCGTTGCTGGTCTCTCCATAGATAGATCTTGGTGACTCGTAGGAAAATTTTGAATTTCTCCTACGTTCCCCAACAGTGGTATCAGAGCTAGGTCTATGCGTAGTTCTCTTTGCACGAGTAGAACACAATTTTGTTGTGGGCGTGGATTTTGTCATCTTACTTGCCTCTACTAGTCTTTTCTTGCTCAACGGTATTGTGGGATGAAGCGGCCCGGACCAACCTTACACGTACGCTTACGTGAGACCGGTTCCACCGACTGACATGCACTAGTTGCATAAGGTGGCTGGCGGGTGTCTGTCTCTCCCACTTTAGTTGGAGCGGAATCGATGAACAGGGCCCTTATGAAGGGTAAATAGAAGTTGACAAAATCACGTTGTGGTGATTCGTAGGTAAGAAAACGTTCTTGCTAGAACCCAATTGCAGCCACGTAAAAGATGCAACAACAATTAGAGGACGTCTAACTTGTTTTTGCAGCGATTGATCATGTGATGTGATATGGCCAGAAGTTGTGATGAATGATGAATTGTGATGTATGAGATCATGTTCTTTGTAATAGGATTCACGACTTGCATGTCGATGAGTATGACAACCGGCAGGAGCCATAGGAGTTGTCTTTATTTTTTTTGTATGACCTGCGTGTCATTGAATAACGCCATGTAAACTACTTTACTTTATTGCTAAACGCGTTAGCCATAGAAGTAGAAGTAGTCGTTGGCGTGACAACTTCATGAAGACACGATGATGGAGATCATGATGATGGAGATCATGGTGTCAAGCCGGTGACAAGATGATCATGGAGCCCCGAAGATGGAGATCAATGGAGCTATATGATATTGGCCATATCATGTCACAACTATATAATTGCATGTGATGTTTATTATGATTATGCATCTTGTTTACTTAGGACGACGGTAGTAAATAAGCTGATCCCTTACAAAATTTCAAGAAGTGTTCTCCCCTAATTGTGCACCGTTGCTACAGTTCGTCGCTTCTAAGCACCACGTGATGATCGGGTGTGATGGATTCTTACGTTCACATACAACGGGTGTAAGACAGTTTTACACAGCGAAAACACTTAGGGTTAACTTGACGAGCCTAGCATGTGCAGACATGGCCTCGGAACACGGAGACCGAAAGGTCGAGCATGAGTCGTATAGTAGATACGATCAACATGAAGATGTTCACCGATGATGACTAGTCCGTCTCACGTGATGATCGGACACGGCCTAGTTGACTCGGATCATGTAATCACTTAGATGACCAGAGGGATGTCTATCTGAGTGGGAGTTCATAAGATGAATTTAATTATCCTGAACATAGTCAAAAGACCTTTTGCAAATTATGTCGTAGCTCGCGCTTTAGTTCTACTGTTTTAGATATGTTCCTAGAGAAAATATAGTTGAAAGTTGATAGTAGCGATTATGCGGACACTAGAAACCTCATGTCCTTAATGCACCGCTCAGTGTGCTGAACCCCAAACGTCGTTTGTGGATGTTGTGAACATCGGACATACACATTTTGATAACTACGTGATAGTTCAGTTAAACGGTTTGGAATTAAGGCACCAAAGATGTTTTTCGAAACGTCGCGGAACATATGAGATGTTTCGAGGGCTGAAATTAGGATTTCAGGCTCGTGCCCACGTCAAGGTATAAGACCTCCGACGATTTTCTTAACCTGCAAACTAAGAGAGAAAAGCTCAATCGTTGAGCTTGTGCTAAGATTGTCTGAGTGCAACAATCACTTGAATCAAGTGGGAGTTAATCTTCCAGATGAGATAGTGATGTTTCCCCAAAGTCATTGCCACCAAGTTGCTAGAGCTTCGTGATGAACTATAACATATCAGGGATAGATATGATGATCCTTGAGGTATTCATGATGTTTGACACCGCGAAAGTAGAAATCAAGAAGGAGCATCAATTGTTGATGGTTGGTGAAACCACTAGTTTCAAGAAGGGCAAGGGAACAAAGGGATACTTCATGAAACGGCAATTCAGCTGCTGCTCTAGTGAAGAAACCCAAGGTTGAACCCAAACCTGAGACTAAGTGCTTCTGTAATAAGGGGAACAACCACTGGAGCAGCATTACCCTAGATACTTGGTAGATGAGAAGGCTGGCAAGGTCGATAGAAGTATATTGGATATACATTATGTTAATGTGTACTTTACTAGTACTCCTAGTAGCACCAGGGTATTGGATACCGGTTCGGTTGCAAAGTGTTAGTAACTCGAAATAAAAGCTACGGAATAAACGGAGACTAGCTAAAGGTGAGCTGACGATATATGTTGGAAGTGTTTCCAAGGTTGATATGATCAAGCATCGCACGCTCCCTCTGCCACCGAGATTGGTGTTTGCGTTGAGCATAGACATGATTGGATTATGTCTATCGCAATACGGTTATTCATTTAAGGAGAATAATGGTTACTCTATTTTTGAATAATACCTTCAATGGTCTTGCACCTAAAGGAATGGTTTATTGAATCTCGGTCGTAGTAATACACATTTTCATGCCAAAAGATATAAGAAAGTAATGATAGTACCACTTACTTGTGGCACTGCCATATAAGTCATAATGGTATAAAACGCATGAAGAAGCTCCATGTTGATGGATCTTTGGACTCACTCGTTTTGAAAAGTTTGAGACATGCGAACCATGTCTATTGGTGTATATGCATGAAGAAACTCCATGCAAATGGACCGTTTGAACTCACTTTATTTTGAATCACTTGAGATATGCAAATCATACCACATGGGCAAGATGACTGAAAAGCCTCGGTTTCAGTAAGATGGAACAAGATAGCAACTTGTTGGAAGTAACACATTTTGATGTGTGTAGTCCAATGAGTGCTGAGGCATGCAGTGAATATCGTTATGATCTTACTTCACAGATGATTCGAGTAGATGTTGAGAATATTTACTTGATGAAACACAAGTCTGAATTATTGAATGGTTCAAGTAATTTCAGAGTGAAGTAGAAGATCATTGTGACAAGAGGATAAAATGTCTATGATATGATCATAGAGATGAATATCTGAGTTACGAGTTTTGGCACACAATTAAGACATTGTGGAAATTGTTTCGCAATTAATACCGCCTGGAACACCATAGTGTGATGGTGTGTCCGAACATCATAGTTGCACCCTATTGGATATGGTGCGTACCATGATGTCTCTTATTGAATTACCACTATTGTCCATGGGTTAGGCATTAGAGACAACCACATTCACTTTAAATAGGGCACCACGTAAATCCATTGAGATGACACCGTATGAATTATGGTTTAGAGAAACCTAAGTTGTCGTTTCTTAAAAGTTTGGGGCTATGACGCTTATATGAAAAAGTTTCAGGTTGATAAGCTCGAACCCAAAGCGGATAAAATGCATCTTCATAGGAAACCCAAAACAGTTGGGTATACCTCCTAATTCAGATCCGAAAGCAATATGGATTGTTTCTAGAATCGGGTCCTTTCGCGAGGAAAAGTTTCTCTCGAAAGAGTTGAGTGGGAGGATGGTGGAGACTTGATGATGTTATTGAACCATCACTTCAACCAGTGTGTGGCAGGGCACAAGAAGTTGTTCCTGTGGCACCTACACCAATTGAAGTGGAAGCTTATGATATTGATCATGAAACTTCGGATCAAGTCACTACCAAACCTCGTGGGATGACAAGGATGCGTACAACTTCAGAGTGGTACGTAATCCTGTCTTGAAGGTCATGTTGCTAGACAACAATGAACCTACGAGCTATGGAGAAGCGATGGTGGGCCCGGATTCCGATAAATGGCTTGAGGCCATAAAATCCGAGAGAGGATCCATGTATGAAAACAAAGTGTAGACTTTGGCAGAACGGCTCGATGGTCGTAAGGCTAATGAGTACAGATGGATTTCAAAAGGAAGACGGACAATGATGGTAAATGTCACCATTAAGAAAGCTCGACTTGTCGTTAAAATGTTTTCTGACAAGTTCAAGGAGTTGACTACGATGAGATTTTCTCACTCGTAGCGATGCTAAGAGTCTGTTAAAATTATATTAGCGATTACTGCATTATTTATGAAATCTTGCAGATAGGATGTCAAAACATTGTTTCCTCAATGATTTTAATGAGGAAAGGTTGTATGTGATACAACCGGAAGGTTTTGTCAATCCCGAAAGATGCTAATAAGTATGCAAAGCTCCAGCAATCCTTCTAAGGACTGGAGTGAGCATCTCGGAGTTGGAATGTATGCTTTGATGATGATCAAAAATTTTGGGTTTGTACAAACTTTATGAGAAACTTGTATTTCCAAAGAAGTGAGTGGGAGCACTATAGAATTTCTGATGAGTATATGTTGTTGACATATTGTTGATCAGAAATGACGTAGAATTTCTGGAAAGCATATAGGGTTATTTTGAAAGTGTTTTTCAATGGAAAGCCTGGATTAAGCTACTTGAACATTGAGCATCAAGATCTATAAGGATAGATCAAAATGCTTAATAATACTTTCAAATGAGCACATACCTTGACATGATCTTGAAGGTGTTCAAGATGGACCAGTCAAAGAAGGAGTTCTTGCCTGAGTTGTAAGGTATGAAGTTCGACCACGGCAGAATAGAGAGAAAGGACGAAGATCGTCCCCTATGCTTAAGACGTAGGCTCTTCAGTATGCTATGCTGTGTACCGCACCTGAAGTGTGCCTTGCCATGAGTCAGTCAAGGGGTACAAGAGTGATCCAAGAATGGCTCACAGGACAGCGGTCAAAGTTATCCTTAGTAACTAGTGGACTAAGGAATTTTCTCGATTATGGAGGTGGTAAAAGAGTTTGTCGTAAAGGTTACGACGATGCAAGCTTGACACCTATCCGGATAGCTCTGAGTAGAGAGACCGGATACATATAATGGAGAAATAATTTAGAATAGCTCCAAGTAGAGCAGTTGTTTGGAATAGCTCCAAATAGAGTGTGGTAGCTGCATCTAGGAGATGACATAGAGATTTGTAAAGCACACACGGATCTGAAAGGTTCAGACCCGTTGACTAAAACCTCTCTCACAAGCAACATGATCAAACATAAAACTCATTGAGTGTTAATCACATAGTGATGTGAACTAGACTACTGACTCTAGTAAACTCTTGGGTATTAGTCACATGGCGATGTGACCTGTGAGTGTTAATCACATGGCGATGTGAACTAGATTATTGACTCTAGTGCAAGTGGGAGACTGTTGGAAATATGCCCTAGAGGCAATAATAAAAGTGTTATTATTATATTTCCTTGTTCATGATAATTGTCTTTTATTCATGCTATAACTGTATTATCCGGAAATCGTAATACACGTGTGAATACATAGACCACAATATGTCCCTAGTGAGCCTCTAGTTGACTAGCTCGTTGTGATCAACAGATAGTCATGTTTTCCTGGCTATGGACATTGGATGTCGTTGATAACGGGATCACATCATTAGGAGAATGATGTGATGGACAAGACCCAATCCTAAGACTAGCACAAAAGATCGTGTAGTTCATTTGCTAGAGCTTTGCGAATGTCAAGTATCTCTTCCTTCGACCATGAGATCATGTAACTCCTGGATACCGTAGGAGTGCTTTGGGTGTATCAAACGTCACAACGTAACTGGGAAACTATAAAGGTGCACTACAGGTATCTCCGAAAGTATCTATTGTTTTATGCGGATCGAGACTGGGATTTGTCACTCCGTGTAAACGGAGAGGTATCTCTGGGCCCACTCGGTAGGACATCATCATATGCGCAATGTGACCAAGGAGTTGATCACGAGATGATGTGTTACGGAACGAGTAAAGTGACTTGCTGGTAACGAGATTGAACAAGGTATTGGATACCGACGATCGAGTCTCGGGCAAGTAAAATACCGCTAGACAAAGGGAATTGAATACGGGATTGATAAAGTCCTTGACATCGTGGTTCATCTGATGAGATCATCGTGGAACATGTGGGAGCCATCATGGGTATCCAGATCCCGCTGTTGGTTATTGACCGGAGAACGTCTCGGTCATGTCTGCATGTCTCCCGAACCCGTAGGGTCTACACACTTAAGGTTCGATGACGCTAGGGTTATAAAGGAAGTTTGTATGTGGTTACCGAATGTTGTTCGGAGTCCCGGATGAGATCCCGGACGTCACGAGGAGTTCCGGAATGGTCCGGAGGTAAAGATTTATATATAGGAAGTCCTGTTTCGGCCATCGGGACAAGTTTCGGGGTCATCGGTATTGTACCGGGACCACCGAAAGGGTCCCGGGGGCCCACCGGGTGGGGCCACCTGCCCCGGGGGGCCACATGGGCTGTAGGGGGTGCGCCTTGGCCTACGTGGGCCAAGGGCACCAGCCCCTAGAGGCCCATGCGCCAAGATATAGGAAAAAGGGGAGAGTCCTAAAGGGGGAAGGCACCTCCGAGGTGCCTTGGGGAGGATGGACTCCTCCCCCCCTCTTAGCCGCACCCCTTCCTTGGAGGAAGGGGCAAGGCTGCGCCTCCCCCCTCTCCCCTGCCCCTATATATAGTGGAGGGGAGGGAGGGCATCCATGCCTGAGCCCTTGGCGCCTCCCTCCCTCCCGTGACACCTCCTCCTCTCCCGTAGGTGCTTGGCGAAGCCCTGCAAGATTGCCACGCTCCTCCATCACCACCACGCCGTTGTGCTGCTGCTGGATGGAGTCTTCCTCAACCTCTCCCTCTCTCCTTGCTGGATCAAGGCGTGGGAGACATCGTCGAGCTGTACGTGTGTTGAACGCGGAGGTGCCGTCCGTTCGGCACTAGGATCATCGGTGATCTGAATCACGATGAGTACGACTCCATCAACCCCGTTCACTTGAACGCTTCCGCTTAGCGATCTACAAGGGTATGTAGATGCACTCTCTTTCTACTCGTTGCTGGTCTCTCCATAGATAGATCTTGGTGACTCGTAGGAAAATTTTGAATTTCTGCTACGTTCCCCAACATCGTGGTCCACTCCGCGGATAGGATCCGAGAAGCAACGCCTAAGTTGAGAGACGTGGAAGACATCATGCACTCTGGAAAGATGTGGGGGTAGTTCCAACTGGTAGGCAACCTCCCCTTGTTTGGCGAGAATGCAAAAAGGACCAATTTAACAAGGAGCCAACTTGCCCTTGATACAGAAACGATGGGTACCCTTTAGAGGAGTAACCCGAAGGTAAGCCTTGTCGCCAACTTCATAAGCCACTTCCTTATGACGACGGTCATACTGGCTCTTTTGACGAGATTGGGCTGTTTTCAAATTCTCACGAATGATGCGAACTTGCTCTTCTGCCTCATGGATCATGTCCGGTCCAAAGAATTGTCTTTCACCGATTTCTGACCAGTTCAAAGGTGTTCGACATCTTCGTCCATAGAGAATCTCAAAAGGAGCTTTCTTGAGACTTGATTGATAGCTATTTTTATAAGCAAACTCGGCAAAAGGAAGACATTTCTCCCAATCCATACCGAATGAGATAACGCAATCTCTAAGCATGTCCTCGAGAATTTGGTTGACCCTTTCCACCTGACCACTCGACTGAGGGTGGAAAGCGGTACTAAAGGAAAGATGGGTTCCCATGGCGGTTTGGAAACTCTCCCAGAAATGAGAAGTGAAAAGACTACCACGGTCTGAATTGATCTCTAGTGGAACACCATGAAGTGACACTATTCGAGAAATATATAAGTCAGCGAGCTGACTAGCAGCGATACTCTCTCGAACAGGTAGGAAGTGGGCCACTTTGGAGAGACGATCAATGACTACGAAGATAGCATTACTCCCTCTTTTGGTCTTGGGAAAACCGGTAATGAAGTCCATACCAACTTTATCCCATTTCCACTCAGGAATAGCTAAAGGCTGAAGGGTGCCAGCAGGTCTTTGATGCTCTGCCTTAACGCGACGACAAACGTCACAGTTGGCAATGAACTGAGCGATTTCTCTCTTCATCCTAGTCCACCAGAACCTCTGGCGTAGGTCCTGATACATCTTAGTACTACCGGGATGAAGCATGAGAGGAGATTCATGCGCCTCCTTAAGAATCAATTGTTGAAGATGTTGCTTCTTGGGGACCACCAGGCGGTTCCCAAAGAAAACGACACCTCGATCATCTATAGAGAAACTACCAACAATACCCTTGGCAATGTTTCTCTTGATCCGGGTAATCCCCGTATCATGCTTCTGGGCTTCTATGATATGATCCACAAGAGTAGGTTTCGCCACCAAGGTAGAAAGGAATTCGTGAGGAGCAATGTGAAGATTAAGCTTACAGAATTCCTCATGGAGAAGTGGTTGATCCTACTGCAACATGAGATTGTTGCAATAGGATTTACAGCTTAGCGCATCAGCCATGACATTAGCTTTGCCTGGGGTGTAGGTAATCCCTAGATCATAATCTGAGATCAACTCCAACCAATGTCTTTGCCTAAGGTTCAAATCTGGTTGGGTGAATATATACTTGAGACTCTAGTGATCGGTGTAGATCTCGCAACGTTTACCAAGAAGGTAATGTCACCAGGTCTTGAGTGCATAGACTACGGCTGCAAGCTCTAGATCATGTGTAGGATAATTCTCCTCATGTGGATGCAACTGTCGAGATGCATAGGCAATCACATGATGATCCTGCATAAGAATGCAACCTAGTCCCTGTCGTGAGGCGTCGCAGTAGATAACAAAGTCTTTAGTGAAATCCGGTGGCAGAAGTATGGAGCAGAAGTCAGGTGTCTTTTCAGTTCCTGAAAACTGTGCTCACACTGTGGGGACTACTCAAACTTTTTATCTTTCTTGAGAAGTTCCATGAGGGGTTTGGCCACTTTAGAGAAGTTTTCAACAAAGCAGCGACAATAGCTGGCTAGACCAAGGAAACTCCTAACTTGTTTAATAGTTTCAGGTGGAGTCCAATCAAGAACGGCCTTAACTCTCTCGGGATTGACAACAATGCCCTTACTAGAGATTACATGGCCTAGGTAGGTCACTTCTGGAAACCAAAATTCACACTTGGAGAACTTGGCATAAAGGCGGTGCTCTCTGTGTTTTACTAACACAAGTCTAAGATGTTCGGCATGCTCTTCCTCGTTCGTTGAGTAAATAAGAATATCATTGAGGTAAACCACAACAAACTTATCTAAGTACTCCATGAAGATCGAGTTCATCAAGCGGGAGAAAGTGGCTTGGGCGTTGATTAGACCGAAGGACATGACGGTGTACTTGTACTGGCCATAACGAGTGACAAAAGCCGTTTTAGGAATGGCCCCGTTTCTGATCTTGATTTGGTGGTAGCCTAACCTCAAATCCATCTTGGAATAAACTGAGGATCCAGCGAGCTGATCATACAGGTCGTTGATCCTGGGGAGCGGATACTTGTTCTTTATCGTGACCAAATAAACGGGACGATATCTACAACCATCCGGTCCGTACCATACTTCTTCTTGACGAAGAGGACGGGGCAAGTCCAAGGAGAGGAACTAGGACGAATGAAACCCTTTTGCAAGGACTCGTCAAGTTGTTTCTTAAGCTCGGCTAGTTCTAAGGGTGCCATCTTGTAAGGTCTCCTAGAAATTGGGGCGGTTCCTGGGATAAGATCTATGACAAACTCTACATCTCTGTCAGGTGGAATGCCTGGCAGGTCCTCTGGAAAGACATCCAGAAAGTCACGGACTACCGGGATATCTTCAAGGTCTGGAAGAGGGCTGGCATTAAGAGAATAGAGTTGGCGCTTTGCAACTCTGGTGGAGATAGTGACTATCTTGCCAGATGGGTGTGTAAGCTGAACGGACCTGGTGTAACAATCAATCTTGGCATGATGAGCTTTCATCTAGTCCATACCCAAGATGATGTTAATATCTGTAGACTTGAGGGCTATAAGTGATGCAAGGACTACAAGTCTGTCTACAAGGATTTCGTTACCATGGCTTACACTAAAAGTTTGCCATTTGGATCCAGGAGTTTGAATGAGTAGCAGGGAGGGCATATTACAAAATGACATGTAGTGCAAGCGGGCATAGCTTTCAGAAATGAAGGAATGAGACGCTCCAGTATCCAACAGAACCGATGCTGGATGACAGTTGACAAGGAGTGTACCAAGAACGACATCTGGATCATCATGAGCGTCTTTAGCTGAGACATGATGCACACGTCCATGTTTAGGGTGAGCTGACTTGGCACTGATCATCTTGCGTGATGGCTTACCACAGCCAACAAACTTCTCGGGCTGGGGTGGAGCAACACTGGTGTGAGTGCAAATACGGGCAATGTGGCTTGGCTCTCCGCACTTGTAACAAATCTTGGAGGTAGGACGTGGACCCGCTTTGGCAGGCGGTCCACCAATAGGCCTGGGTGGAGCATACTGCTGAACTGGATGAGGTGCCACATAAGATGGCCTCGGTAAATATCTGGGTGGAACAGCGGAGTTTGGAACCCAAATCCGGCGCTTCTGAGAACTAGAACCGGAGGAAGATCCCAAATCACGGGTGTGCTTACGAGACTCCTCGTAAGTGAGATGAGCTGTCTTTGCATTAATAGCCTTGTTCACAAGAGCTTGGAATGTATCACAATGATGCAGGTGGAGATCACAATGCAAATTGGGGTTGAGACCCTTCCGGAACCTAGCCTGCTTCTTGGCGTCCGTGGACACCTCTTCTGAAGCATAGCGGGCAAGGTTTTCAAACTCTCTACTGTAAGCATCAACATCCATCTTACTCTGGGTGAGACTACAAAACTCTTCTCTTTTGCGATCAATGAGGGCCTGGGGAATGTGATGCTCGCGAAAAGCCTCAATGAAATCCCTCCAGGTAGAAATCTAGCCAGCTGGAAGCATAGCCTCATAGTTCTGCCACCAAAGACTAGCAGGACCTTCCAGGTGGTATGTGGCATAGGTGACCTTGTCATCTTCAGCTACGTTCGTGGAACGTAGCTTATGAGTGATGCTACGGAGCCAGTCATCTGCATCGAGTGGCTCAATAGAATGATGAAAGGTGGGTGGGTGCAAGCGAATGAAGTCATGAATGGTCGCAGACTCTTTGAACTGATGTGCGGTGTTCTCCTCGATACATGCCAACAAGCGGTTAGACTCACACTTGTTTCTCTCCATCTCTAACATGAACTCTTCCAACGAAGATTGATTGGGGGGATCCTCATCCCTACCATCTCCATGGTTCTGGTTACGAGCAACATAATTTCGCTTATCTGATGACATCCTGAGAAACGAGACCAAGGACGGAATCAACATCAACTATAGGCTGTAGAATGTAGGACAAGAAAATTAGTAACTCTCAATCTCCTAGGGCAATTCTGGCAGCATAACGGCAGTAGAATGCTCCGAATGGGACATCCTGCTAAAAATGGGGTAGTACAATAACTCAACATCACTACTCAAGGTTCTGAGATAATACTGAACATGCTACACCGAAAGTACTCGAAACTAGGATATGACTCTGATCAACCAATCCTATGGGACTACAGAGTAGTAACACATGATCCTGATAGGGGGAAGAGAAAGCCTAGTTCCTTAACCCCATAGGAAAGATAGGATGACTCAGATCAGAAGGCCATGAGGTATAAGGAGTAAAAAGAGCCTTACGTTCCTTCCCACAGTCAATTCCCTTACATAGCTAAAGAATTTCTAGACTCAACTTCGACCAGTTTGGCTTGGTAATCCTACAGGCAGTCAGGCTCTGATACCAAAGCTGTCAGGACCCCGATTCTATGCCACACCGATCTAGCATGTAACACCTCATATCACTTTTTGGCCCCACGCACGGTATTCCCACGGGTGTCGCCTTACCATGCCAGGGACCGTTTGTGCCTTTTGGCACACGTGTATGATAGTGTCGCTAGCATACATATGACAAAGAACCCGGGCTGACATGGCTAGTCGTGAACCCAAAGTGGCACTAACTTACAGGGACATGCATACATGACCCAGCAATGAACACGTCGGTCATCAGCGAGTGAATCCGGGTTGTAGCAGCTGGGCTAACAGGACTTTGGCGAATCCAGGCTGTAGCAGGCTAACAGGACTCCGGTAGACAATGCGTGACATTTCCCTGAAGGGACAAACACAGGAACGGAGAAGGACACATGCCGGCCAGCCTAAGTGTTCCGGAGCAGTAGCAAGCTACCAGGGCTCAGTGGAAGCACTAGGAGACATTTCCCGGTAAGAGAGGCTACTAAGGATAAACAACTAGATAGTCAGATCCCACACATAGCAATACACATTACACGTACGCATAACATGCAAGTATGTGTTGTACAACATGGCATCACAACATAACTCAACAATTCATATAGATAAAGGCTCAGAAGAGCCATCATAGCATTTATTACAAGTAGGGGTCACATGACCCAACATTCAGAGGAAACAAGCAACAAGCGGAAGCATTACATGTCTGAGTACAGACATCTATAAATGAAAAAGGCTGAAGAGCCTGACTATCTACAACATCCGATCAAGATCGTAGCTGAGGTACAAGCTACTTGTCGAAGTTCACGAGAACACTATTAAGACCGAAGTCTCCGCTGCAAAAACATAAATAAAGCAACATGAGTACAAAGGTACTCAGCAAGACTTACATCAGATCCTATCATACATGCATTTGTATCAAGAAGGTAATGTGGGGTTTAGTTGCAGCAAGCCAGCTTTGACTCGGTGTCTATCCTGTTCTATGACTACGAGAAACTTCTTTGAGGTGAGATGGCGCACACGAGTCCACTAATCACCACACAATACACTACTATGGATTCATCCCCGTCTCCCTACGAGAAGGCCATCCATAGCACTCACACTTGTCTTGAGCATTTTAGGGTATCCACTTCAAGTTGTCTATGTACCACGTAACCATCCAAGAGGTCCATAACCGCAGACCCGGCAATTCGAATAGATCATGTTAACCCTGCAGGGGTGTACTTCTTCACACACACTCTCGCCACTTACCGCCATGTACACGTCATGTATCTCGGCAACCTTCAAGCGGAAGCCTGGCGAGGGAGTCGGCCACGACCTAACTAACCACACAAGACTCTAGTCAAGGTTTACTGCCTATTCGGGTTCCATCCGCAAGGAGATCTGGCCGGGGTTTCACTCACGGCCCCAAACAATGTATGCAGGGTTCCCAAGCCCACCTCGCCGGATGGATCTACGCACTAGTAGAAAACAGGGCTATGGTTCCAGGCCAATATTCACATTAGTCCTGGTTCAATCACGAACCGGGACTAATGTGAGCATTTATCCCGGTTCGTGCGGCTAAGGCATTAGTCCCGGTTCACCTGTGCCCTTTAGTCCCGGTTTGTGCCTCAAACCGGGACTAAAGGGTGCGATGCCCATTAGTCCCAGTTCATGCCTCAAACCGGGACTAAAGATTAGACCTTTAGTCCCGGTTTGAGGCACGAACCGGTGCTAATGGGGTTGAGACCTTTAGTCCCGGTTCGTGCCACGAACCGGTACTAAAGGTCCCATTTTCAAACTCTACCCCCCCCCCATGGATCGCCTTTTCAGTTTAAAAAATAAATAAAAGAAAATGATGGAAATGTCAAAAAAATAAAAGAAAATAAGTTTCCCATGTGATATGTGGTCTAGTTGTTGGGAAAATTTGCAAATGTGAATTTCGACTTTATTTGCAAAATCTCACTGGAATTTGTAAATATGGGCATAACTTTTGCATACTAACTCGGATGAAAAAGTTTTCTATATGAAAAATCATCTACTCGAAAAGTTACATCCAAATTTAACTGGGGGGGGGGGACCCCGTTAAACATTTTCATAAAACTCAAAAACCTAACAGAAAAAAAGTTACGGGGCTTTTAAGATCTAGAGTGGAAAAAATCGAAAAAAATTCAAACTGTGGTCAAACAATGGTCAAACTAATTATTCTAGAATATTAGTGTTACTAAATAATTTGTTCAGTTATTTTGAATTTTGGTCAAATCTGGTCAAACTATGGTCAAACTGTGGTCAAACTATGGTCAAACAATGGTGAAACTAATTATTCTAGAATATTAGTGTTACTAAATAATTTTTTCAGTTATTTTGAATTTTGGTCAAATTTGGTCAAACTGTGGTCAAACTGTGGTCAAACTATGGTCAAACAATGGTCAAACTAATTATTCAAAATAACTATTGTTTTCTAAATAATTTTTTTTAAACAATAGTTTGAAACTCAAACAGTGAAATGTGTCACTTCATGCTCAAGAAAAATTCCTGAGGGTTAATAGGATTGACATCTTACTATTGTCAGGAAACAACAAGTGCAGACTTGGAAACGAGGGAGAATAGAACCCGGAAGTTAAGCGTGCTCAGGCTGGGGGAGTAGGAGGATGGTTGACCATTCGGGAAGTTAGATGATTTGGAATGATGAGGGTGATTAGAGATTAGAGGATAAATTGAGCAGTGATGAGGGTGCTGATTAGAGATTAGAGGTTAAAAAAATTCAGAAATTTGAAAATAAAAAAAAATTCAAAAAAAATTCAAAAAAAATTCAAAAAAAATCATGAAATTTCCTTTAGTCCCGATTGGTGTTACCAACCGGGACTAAAGGTGGAGCTCCACGTGGCCGCAACCTTTAGTCCCGGTTCTGGATTGAACCGGGACTAAAGGGGGGAGGCATTAGTACCGACCCTTTAGTCACGGTTCACCAATCGGGACTAAAGGCCCTTACCAACTGGGACAATAGGCCCTTTTTCTACTAGTGACGCTTGGTACACCGTGCAACTTGTGCCTAGTCTGTCCCAAGCCCACCTGGTCGGGTGCCACTTGGTAGACTACTAACACTACCTACAAACACCAGAAACTTGTTGTGACTCCTGAACAGAGATCAAGTTGGTTAATAAGTCAAGAGGGGCCGAGTTACCGGAACCCAATGTGTGGTAGTATCAAGTCATTGGACGACATACATAGAACTCGGTGCTTAAGGACGGTTCCAGTGAGACAACCCACCATGTACTCCTACATGGCCTCTCACCGCTACCTTTACCAAATCATGTTCACACACTTCACTCTCAGCATCAGAACATAGAGCACTTCACTCCAATTCATTCCCAATGAATCAGACCTGATACACTCTAAGCAATAGCAAGCATGGCATGGTAGGAACACAACATGGCTTCAATTAACTCCTACACATGCTAGTGGGTTTCAACTATTTACTGTGGCAATGATAGGTCATGCAGAGGAATGGGTTAAACTACCGCATCACAAAGTAGCAATTGAATCGTTGTTGTCCTAATGCAATAACTGAGAGCAGGAGCGAGAGAGTAGGATTGTATCGGAATGAACAAGGGGGTTTGCTTGCCTGGTAGATCAACAGCGGGGTACTGCTCCTCAGATAGGTACTCTGGAACACTCTCTGGAGCAGGACCTATCGAGAAGGAACGGTGTCGGCAATCAATACACAAGCATATGCAACAATATGATGCATGAACATGGCATGAATATGTGATGTTGTTTGAGTTAATGCAACTAGCATTCATTTGGATGAAATCCATTTGAACCAAAGATTCAAATGCGTCTCCAAAGTAAGCTCCAAAATATGTCATTTATATGTTTTCACTTATACAGTTGGTATAAGTTGGTTTTTCATGCATGAAACTAGTAAATATGGATAGATTGCATTTTTTTGATAATTTTTCATATACAACTTATTCCAATCTGAGCTACGGTTGAATTTCTATGATTTTTTGAAGTTTATAACATTTTCTGGAATTTCCTGATTTAATTTAAATCCAGAAAATGAATAAATGCTTCAGCACTACATCATGCTTGCTTCAGCAAGTAAACAGCATGGACCAGGTCAAATCTAACGTGTGGGGTCCACATGTCAGTGACACAGTGTTAACAGGTTTTTTTACTAATCTAATTAAAAGATTAGGGCGCAGGGGCCCACTGGTCAGTGTCAGGGGGGGTTAGTTAACGGTGATTAGCCCTAAGCTAATCACCTGCCTCACGTGGCCCACCTGACGGGCCGGCAAGGTCAACATGGTCAACCCCACCGGCGTTTAGCCGCTGGCGAGGCCGAACGCGGCGAAGGGGTTCGGGATACACCCTCCGGCGTCCATTCGGGCGGCGGAGACCACGGACGAGAAGCTAGAGCTCGCCCGCGTCGTTTGGAGCGAGCGGGAGGCTGCGGGGGTGCCGGAGCTCGCCGGAGCGGAGCTCGCGGCTGCGGCCGTAGCACGTCCAAGTGCGGGAGCGAGCTACGAGGCACGGCAGGGGCTGCGGGGTGCCTCTACGGCCTCCTGGCGTCACCAGGAGCACGGTGACGCGCGTGGTTGCGAGCTGCAGCGGCTAGCACGACGGCGGTGACATGGACGGCGGCGAAGATCTATGACCATGTCGGGGAATGAAGCTACGGCGAGCGGCAAGCCACGGTGTTAGGGGCAGGACGTGCAGGAGCTCACGTTGGTTCGGAAGGCGTGCTCAGCGGCTCGGGGGAGGCTCTGGAGTCGACGGAGTGGCGACGGCAATGTTCGATGCTGGAGGTTGAAGACGACTACGATTGCGGCGATGCAGCGCGTCCCTGGTCGCATGGGTCGTCGGAGCGGTCGGGGACGAGCAGGCGGAGCGTCTGGGCACAAAGCGAGGGAGAGGCCGTGGCGGTGGGCGCGGCAATGGCGTGCGGCGACGACGGGGGTGCTCGGGCGTCGCGCGAGAGAGCGAGGGAGAGGAGAGGAATGGGCGCGGGAGAGTGAGAGGGGTACGGGGCGGTGCGTGGCGTTGCACGGGGCATCCAGAGCGACGACGGGGAGGAGAGGCAGGCAGGCAGGAGGTGGTCGGACGCGTGCGTGCGCGCCGTTGGCACACGTCCCTGTCCTCCTGGAGCGGTGGAGACGACGACTGGCACTGGCCAGTCAGCTGGGCCGGCCTGTTGGGCCACTGGGCTGCCAGGTAAGAAGCCCAGGTTAGCTCCTACTCCTTTTTCCTTTCTGTTTTTCTTTTCTTTCTATTTCTGTAATTTTTGTTTCTGATTTAGTAAAATACTAACTCAATTTGTTTGCCTCTGATAATTTTTGTAGGGACTAGTTGGATTAATCCAAAGCCCCACACCAAAAATCAGAGATATTGGACATATATTAAATATATAACTAATATATATACAATGCAAATATTTATGCATTAATTCCAAATGGCCAAAATAAATATTTATGAGCTCCTAAAAATATTGGTTTGAATTTTACCTCTGACCAATATTTTCAGAGAGCAACATGAACATTTTGTTGGACCTTTTTGGAGCAATTTTTAACTGGGTTATTTCCAGAATTGATATCCGAGGGTTTCACGAATCCCCATTTCAAATTTAAATGAAATTTTAAACATGATGCACACATGACTAGCTAGCCTTGAGCATACGAGAACTAGGGATGTGACATTTATATCATTTTTTGGACTAACCTACTAACCGGATGCCCAACCCGTATTGCTGTTTTTTTGCCTATTTCAATATTTCAAAGAAAAGGAATATCAAACGGAGTCCAAACGGAATGAAACCTTCGGGAGCATGATTTTTGGAACGAACGTGATCCGGAGAACTTGGAGTGCAAGCCAAGTAGCAGCCGAGGCGGCCACGAGATAGAAGGGCGTGCCCACCCCCTCTGGGCGCGCACCCTGTCTTGTGGGCCCCTCGGGCGGCACCGACGTACTTCTTCCTCCTATATATACCTACGTACCCCGAAAATATCCAGGGAGCCAACAAAACACAATTTCCACCACCATAATCTTCTGTATCCGCGAGATCCCATCTTGGAGCCTTCGCCGGCGCTCCGCCAGAGGGGGAATCGACCACGGAGGGCTTCTACATCAACACCATAGCCCCTCCGATGAGTTGTGAGTAGTTTACCACAGACCTTCGGGTCCATGGTTATTAGCTAGATGGCTTCTTCTCTCTTTTTAGATCTCAATACAATGTTCTCCCCCTCTCTTGTGGAGATCTATTCGATGTAAACTCTTTTTGCGGTGTGTTTGTCGAGATCCGGTGAATTGTGGGTTTATGATCAAGTTTATCTATGAGAAATATTTGAATCTCCTCTGAATTCTTTTATGTATGATTGAGTTATCTTTGCAAGTCTCTTCGAATTATCAGTTTGGTTTGGCCTACTAGATTGATCTTTCTTGCCATGGGAGAAGTGCTTAGCTTTGGGTTCAGTCTTGCGGTGTCCTTTCCCAGTGACAGCAGGGGCAGCAAGGTATGTATTGTATTGTTGCCATCGAGGATAAAAAGATGGGGTTTATATCATATTGCTTGAGTTTATCCCTCTACATCATGTCATATTTCTTAATGCGTTACTCTGTTCTTTCTGAACTTAATACTCTAGATGCAGGCAGGAGTCGGTCGATGTGTGGAGTAATAGTAGTAGATGCAGGCAGGAGTCGGTCTACTTTTCACGGATGTGATGCCTATATACATGATCATGCCTAGATAATCTCATAATTATTCGCTTTCCTATCAATTGCTCAACAGTAATTTGTTCACCCACCGTAATACTTATGCTATCTTGGGAGAAGCCTCTAGTGAAACCTATGGCTCCCGGGTCTATCTTTTATCATACAAGCTTTCAATCTACTTTTATTTGCATCTTTAACTTTTTGCATCTATATTATAAAATACCAAAAATAAATTTATCTCATCATACTATCTTTATTAGATCTCACTTTTGCAAGTGGCCGTGAAGGCATTGACAACCCCTTTATTGTGTTGGTTGCGAGTTCTTTATTTGTTTGTGTAGGTGCGTGGGACTTTTGAGGAGCCTCCTACTAAATTGATACCTTGGTTCTCAAAAACTGAGGGAAATACTTACGCTACTATTGCTGCATCACCCTTTCCTCTTCAAGGAAAACCAACGCAAGCTCAAGACGTAGCACCGTGCAGGCCGCCGCCCCGTCTTTGTAGTGTGCGCCAGGGGCGACGCCACTGACGCTACATGAGGCCTATGTACGGGTGCGTGCTCACTGTTACTACCCCTCAGAGGTACGTGGGCGGCGACACCGGCTCCATCATGCTGACTAGGACTGTGTAGAGCTGGGACCTTCCCGCCGATGTGGACATGGAAGAAGCACGGTATGATTTACCCCGCAACGTGGCACACGGGGACTCCAAGGAGGTTCACCTGGACATATGCATTACCAAGTTAAATGTTGATCATTAGTCTTCGCTCAATGAAATCTGCTGTCTAAGCATGTGGAGACTTCCATGCATGATCTTGCTCTATTGGAGTATCGCGCATGAATAAAAGTGTATCCATTTATGGTTTAGTCTAGAATCTTCCATGTATGAATTTTTACTACAGTACTGGTGAAAGACCTACGATGAACCATTTCTTACATCTCCTCTGCCCCTTCCAAGTCATCCTGATTTAATCCCTCCGTCTAGGTGTATAAGGGCATGGTTAATACTTAATAGTATAGCCAACTGTTGACTATAAGAAAGTGCCATGTCATCTGTAGCCAACATGTATAACAATCGATACTCAAAAACTAATTCTTAAAGATCATTTCTTGCAAAGCACAATAAGTGTTATTTCTTCACAAGCTTTGGATGCAGGTTGAACAGTTGAACGCTTTTGTTTGCAAAAGATACCTTTTTATCTATTTCACCCGGATGTTTGTGAGCTCTAGAGATGAAATAATATCCGAAGAAACCTATCGATACCCGTTACACATGAGATGACCCCCACATCCTTTGTCAAAATAAACAACTCCCTGAACAATGAATTTCACTCTTCCGTGCAATGCACAGCCATGTTACTACTATATATTAGTACGACCAAAAATTGAACTAACATTATATATAGTATGATAAATACTGATGCATGTCACCTAAAATTATATCATTGGTTCAAATACGAATCCAACGATATAGTTTTTGTTGATGTGCACTAACATTTTGTCAGTTAAATCTTTAGTCAAATTCAATGGGGGACTAATAAACCATGACCGATGTAGTACAAGTGTAGAGGGCGGCGCTGCACGGGAGTCTCACCCCGCTCGTGGTGCGATAGTAAAGTCGTCATATGACAATACCCAACCACCGCCAGTAATAAGTGGCCTGGTAAAATAAATGGACACGCAACCATCACATCCCTCCCTCTTTTTTGCATTTCATCTCTCTGCATTTACTTTCTCCAGTTCATCTCGCACACTCGATCCCTAGCTACTACTCCTAGGGCCAGTTCTTTTGGCGGCTTAAAAAATAAGCCATCTCTTCCCCAGCTTTTCCCATAAGACTAGTCACAGTGGAGAGTAACATTAAGGCGCCTCACTCATTTATTTGGGCTTCTAAACTACTACTAATACTCCCTTCATTTTTATATACAAGGCCACAAACTCAAATTACAGGTACCAAGATAAAAATCAATGTGTGCTTTACAAGTCAATTTATTTTCTCGTTTACCGGGTTAATTAATAGGGTGCATGCACATTAGAAGAAATTGAGTGGCCGTGAGAGAGGAAGTAGATGAGTTTGTCATTATCATCAACTACATGCATGCTAGTAATTAAGCCATGGGTTACTAGTACGAGGAAACATCATTAATATTTGTCTCGATTACTGTTGGTGGCCTTGTATAGATGCAAAATGTATTTTTTATAGTGGCCTTGTATACAAAAATGGAGAGAGTACCTCTGTCCTGGTTTATTTGTCACCATTGTAATTTGTGGTAAAGTTTGACCAAAGATTTAACTGATAAAATGTTAGTGCATGTGACATCACAAACATTTCATTAGTTAAATTTATGATCAAAATTTGACACAGATTACAATGGGGACCAATAAACCAGGACGGAGCTAGTAGTAAAGGGATTACTACTAATCTAGAAGCCTAAACGAACTGGCCCCTGGTACTCCTACTAGTAGTACTAGTACTCAAGTTGGAATTCCAATTGCACGACACAACTTGTTAGGCAAAAAATGCGATACAGGGTGTAGGAAGCGGTTTGGGAATTTGCATGCCTTTCCAACCAGTGAGATACTCCGTACAAAGTACGACAGAGAAATAACTGTTGGAAATATGCCCTAGAGGCAATAATAAAAGTATTATTATATTTCATTGTTCATGATAATTGTCTTTTATTCATGCTATAACTGTATTATCCGGAAATCGTAATACACGTGTGAATACTTAGACCACACTATGTCCCTAGTAAGCCTCTAGTTGACCAGCTCGTTGTGATCAACAGATAGTCATGGTTTCCTGACTATGGACATTGGATGTCGTTGATAACGGGATCACATCATTAGGAGAATGATGTGATGGACAAGACCCAATCCTAAGCATAGCATAAAAGATCGTGTAGTTCGTTTTGCTAGAGCTTTGCAAGTGTCAAGTATCTCTTCCTTCGACCATGAGATCGTGTAACTCCCGGATACCGTAAGAGTGCCTTGGGTGTATCAAACGTCACAACGTAACTGGGTGACTATAAAGGTGCATTATAGGTATCTCCGAAAGTAGCTGTTGGGTTGACACGGATCGAGACTGGGATTTGTCACTCCGTATGACGGAGAGGTATCTCTGGGCCCACTCGGTAATGCATCATCATAATGAGCTCAATGTGACCAAGGTGTTGGACACAGGATCATGCATTACGGTACGAGTAAAGTGACTTGCCGGTAACGAGACTGAACAA
The DNA here is from genome assembly GCF_018294505.1 of Triticum aestivum. NCBI lineage: Eukaryota > Viridiplantae > Streptophyta > Magnoliopsida > Poales > Poaceae > Triticum > Triticum aestivum. The sequence goes on along the minus strand of NC_057795.1, from coordinate 655,504,556 downwards.
GGTATTGGGATACCGACGATCGAGTCTCGGGCAAGTAACGTACCGATTGACAAAGGGAATTGCATACAGGGTTTGATCGAATCCTCGACATCGTGGTTCATCCGATGACAACATCGAGGAGCATGTGGGAGCCATCATGGGTATCCAGATCCCGCTGATGGTTATTGACTGAGAGCGTCTCGGTCATGTCTGCATGTCTCCCGAACCCGTAGGGTCTACACACTTAAGGTTCGTTGACGCTAGGGTTATGAAGATATGTATATGCAGAAACCCGAATGTTGTTCGGAGTCCCGGATGAGATCCCGGACGTCACGAGGAGTTCCGGAATGGTCCGGAGGTAAAGAATTATATATAGGAAGTGCTATTTCGGGCATCGGGACAAGTTTCGGGGTTATCGGTATTGTACCGGGACCACCGGAAGGGTCCCGGGGGTCCACCGGGTGGGGCCACCTGTCCCGGGGGGCCACATGGGCTGTAGGGGGTGCGCCTTGGCCATCATGGGCCAAGGGCACCAGCCCCTATAGGCCCATGCGCCTAGGGTTTCCCCCTAGGAGGAGTCCTAGTGGTGGAAGGCACCCCTAGGTGCCTTGGGGGGGGGGGAGGGAAACCTCCCCTAGGCCGCCGCCCCCCTAGTAGACCTCATCTACTAGGGCCGGCGCCCCCCCTTGGCACCCCTATATATAGTGGGGGAGAGGAGGGACTTCATACACCAGCCCCTGGCGCCTCCACCTCCCCCCGTTACGTCTCTCCCTCGTAGTCTCGGCGAAGCCCTGCTGCTGTGACGCCCTGCATCCTCCACCACGCCGTCGTGCTGCTGGATCTTCATCAACCTCTCCTTCCCCCTTGCTGGATCAAGAAGGAGGAGACGTCTCCCGTCCCGTACGTGTGTTGAACGCGGAGGTGCCGTCCGTTCGGCGCTGGTCATCGGTGATTTGGATCACGTCGAGTACGACTACATCATCACCTTGCAAGCTTCCGCACGCGATCTACAAGTGGTATGTAGATGCAAACTCTCTCCCTAGACTCGTTGCTTAGATGAACTCATAGATGGATCTTGGTGAAACCGTAGGAAAAATTTTAATTTTCTGCAACGTTCCCCAACAGTGGCATCATGAGCTAGGTCTATGCGTAGTTCTCTAATGCACGAGTAGAACGCAATTTGTTGTGGGCGTGGATTTTGTCATCTTACTTGCCTCTACTAGTCTTTTCTTGCTCAACGGTATTGTGGGATGAAGCGGCCCGGACCAACCTTACACGTACGCTTACGTGAGACCGGTTCCACCGACTGACATGCACTAGTTGCATAAGGTGGCTGGCGGGTGTCTGTCTCTCCCACTTTAGTTGGAGCGGAATCGATGAACAGGGCCCTTATGAAGGGTAAATAGAAGTTGACAAAATCACGTTGTGGTGAATCGTAGGTAAGAAAACGTTCTTGCTAGAACCCAATTGCAGCCACGTAAAAGATGCAACAACAATTAGAGGACGTCTAACTTGTTTTTGCAGCGATTGATCATGTGATGTGATATGGCCAGAAGTTGTGATGAATGATGAATTGTGATGTATGAGATCATGTTCTTTGTAATAGGATTCACGACTTACATGTCGATCAGTATGACAACCGGCAGGAGCCATAGGAGTTGTCATTATTTTTTTGTATGACCTGCGTGTCATTGAACAACGCCATGTAAACTACTTTACTTTATTGCTAAACGTTAGTCATAGAAGTAGAAGTAGTCGTTGGCGTGACAACTTCATGAAGACACGATGATGGAGATCATGATGATGGAGATCATGGTGTCAAGCCGGTGACAAGATGATCATGGAGCCCCGAAGATGAAGATCAATGGAGCTATATGATATTGGCCATATCATGTCACAACCATATAATTGCATGTGATGTTTATTATGTTTATGCATCTTGTTTACTTAGGATGACGGTAGTAAATAAGATGATCCCTTACAAAATTTCAAGAAGTGTTCTCCCCTAACTGTGCACCGTTGCTACAGTTTGTCGCTTCTAAGCACCACGTGATGATCGGGTGTGATGGATTCTTACGTTCACATACAACGGGTGTAAGACAGTTTTACACAGCGAAAACACTTAGGGTTAACTTGACGAGCCTAGCATGTGCAGACATGGCCTCGGAACACGGAGACCGAAAGGTCGAACACGAATCGTATAGAAGATACGATCAACATGAGAATGTTCACCGACGATGACTAGTCCGTCTCACGTGATGATCGGACACGGGCTAGTCGACTCGGATCGTGTAACACTTAGATGACTAGAGGGATGTCTAATCTAAGTGGGAGTTCATAATTTGATTAGAACTTTATTATCATGAACTTAGTCTAAAACCTTTGCAAATATGTCTTGTAGATCAATGGCCAACGCTAATGTCAACATGAACTTCAACGCGTTCCTAGAGAAAACCAAGCTGAAAGATGATGGCAGCAACTATACGGACTGGGTCCGGAACCTGAGGATCATCCTCATAGCTGCCAGGAAACAATATGTCCTAGAAGGACCGCTAGGTGACGCTCCCGTCCCCGAGAACCAAGACATTATGAATGCTTGGCAAGCTCGCCCTGATGATTACTCCCTCGTTCAGTGCGGCATGCTTTACAGCTTAGAACCGGGGCTCCAAAAGCGTTTTGAGCACCACGGAGCATATGAGATGTTCGAAGAGCTGAAACTAGTTTTTCAAGCTCATGCCCGGGTCGAGAGATATGATGTCTCCGACAAGTTCTACAGTTGTAAGATGGAGGAAAACAGTTCTGTCAGTGAGCACATCCTAAAGATGTCTGGGTTGCACAACCGTATGACCCAGCTGAACATTAACCTCCCAGATGAGGCGGTCATTGACAGAATCCTCCAGTCGCTCCCACCAAGCTACAAGAGCTTTGTGATGAACTACAACATGCAGGGGATGGAAAAGACCATTCCTGAAGTGTTCTCGATGCTGAAGTCAGCAGAGGCTGAAATCAAGAAAGAACATCAAGTGTTGATGGTCAATAAGACCACTAGGTTCAAGAAGGGCAAGGGTAAGAAGAACTTCAAGAAGGACGGCAAAGATGTTGCCGCGCCTGGTAAACCAGTTACCGGGAAGAAGTCAAAGAATGGACCCAAGCCTGAGACTGAGTGCTTTTATTGCAAGGGGAAGGGTCACTGGAAGCGGAACTGCCCCAAATACTTAGCGGATAAGAAGGCCGGCAACACCAAAGGTATATTTGATATACATGTGATGTGTACCTTACCAGTACTCGTAGTAACTACTGGGTATTTGATACCGGTGCCGTTGCTCATATTTGTAACCCACAGCAGGAGCTGCGGAATAAACGGAGACTGGCGAAGGACGAGGTGACGATGCGCGTCGGGAATGGTTCCAGAGTCGATGTGATCGCCGTCGGCACGCTGCCTCTACATTTACCTACGGGATTAGTTTTGAACCTTAATAATTGTTATTTAGTGCCAAGTTTGAGCATGAACATTGTATCTGGATCTCGTTTAATACGAGATGGCTACTCATTTAAGTCTGAGAATAATGGTTGTTCGATTTATATGAGAGATATGTTTTATGGTCATGCTCCGATGGTCAATGTTTTATTCTTAATGAATCTCGAGCGTAATATTACACATGTTCATAGTGTAGATGCCAAAAGATTTAAAGTTGATAACGATAGTCCCACATACTTGTGGCACTGCCGCCTTGGTCACATTGGTGTCAAGCGCATGAAGAAGCTCCATGCCGATGGACTTTTGGAGTCTCTTGATTATGAATCATTTGACACGTGCGAACCATGCCTCTTGGGCAAAATGACCAAGACTCCGTTCTCCGGAACAATGGAGCGAGCAACCAACTTGTTGGAAATCATACATACCGATGTGTGCGGTCCAATGAGCGTTGAGGCTCGCGGAGGATATCGTTATGTTCTCACTCTCACAGATGACTTGAGTAGATATGGGTATGTCTACTTAATGAAACACAAGTCTGAGACCTTTGAAAAGTTCAAGGAATTTCAGAATGAGGTGGAGAATCAACGTGACCGAAAGATAAACTTCTTACGATCAGATCGTGGAGGAGAATACTTAAGTCACGAATTTGGTACACACTTAAAGAAATGTGGAATCGTTTCACAGCTCACGCCGCCTGGAACACCTCAGCGAAACGGTGTGTCCGAACGTCGTAATCGCACTCTATTGGATATGGTGCGGTCTATGATGTCTCTTACCGATTTACCGCTATCATTTTGGGGATACGCTCTAGAGACAGCTACATTCACTTTAAATAGGGCACCGTCTAAATCCGTTGAGACGACACCGTATGAATTATGGTTTGGAAAGAAACCTAAGTTGTCGTTTCTAAAAGTTTGGGGATGCGAAGCTTATGTCAAGAAACTTCAACCTGAAAAGCTCGAACCCAAGTCGGAAAAATGCGTATTCATAGGATACCCTAAGGAAACTGTAGGGTATACCTTCTACTTAAGATCCGAAGGCAAGATCTTTGTTGCCAAGAACGGATGCTTCTGGAAAAATAGTTTCTCTCGAAAGAAGTAAGTGGGAGGAAAGTAGAACTCGATGAAGTACTACCTCTTGAGCGGGATAGTGACGCAGCACAAGAAACCGTTCCTGTGATGCCCACACCAACTGAAGAGGAAAACAATGATAATGATCAAGGTACTTCGGATCAAGTAACTGCTGAACTTCGTTGGTCCACTAGGACACGTTCCGCACCAGAGTGGTACGGCAACCCTGTCCTGGAAATCATGTTGTTAGAGAACAATGAACCTTCGAACTATGAAGAAGCAATGGCGGGCCCGGATTCCAACAAATGGCTTGAAGCCATGAAATCCGAGATAGAATCCATGTATGAAAACAAAGTATGGACTTTGACAGACTTGCCCGATGATCGGCGAGCGATAGAAAACAAATGGATCTTTAAGAAGAAGACGGACGCGGATGGTAATGTTACCATCTATAAAGCTCGACTTGTCGCTAAGGGTTATCGACAGGTTCAAGGGATTGACTACGACGAGACATTCTCTCCCGTAGCGAAGCTAAAGTCCGTCCGAATCATGTTAGCAATTGCCGCATACTATGATTATGAGATATGGCAGATGGACGTCAAAACAGCATTCCTTAACGGGCATCTTAAGGAAGAACTGTATATGATGCAGCCGGAAGGTTTTGTCGATCCTCGGAACGCTAACAAAGTATGCAAGCTCCAGCGATCCATTTATGGACTGGTGCAAGCATCTCGGAGTTGGAACATTCGCTTTGATGAGATGATCAAAGCGTTTGGGTTTATGCAGACTTATGGAGAAGCCTGCGTTTACAAGAAAGTGAGTGGGAGCTCTGTAGCATTTCTCATATTGTATGTAGATGACATACTCCTGATGGGAAATAATATAGAATTTCTGGACAGCATTAAGGCCTACTTGAATAAGTGTTTTTCAATGAAGGACCTTGGAGAAGCTGCTTATATATTAGGCATCAAGATCTATAGAGATAGATCGAGACGCCTCATAGGTCTTTCACAAAGCACATACCTTGATAAGATTTTGAAGAGATTCAGAATGGATCAGTCCAAGAAGGGGTTCTTGCCTATGTTACAAGGTATGAGACTGAGCTCAGCTCAGTCACCGACCACGGCAAAAGATAAAGAAGAGATGAGTGTCATCCCCTATGCTTCAGCCATAGGATCTATTATGTATGCCATGCTGTGTACCAGACCCGATGTAAACCTTGCCGTAAGTTTGGTAGCAAGATACCAAAGTAATCCCGGCAAGGAACACTGGACAGCGGTCAAGAATATCCTGAAGTACCTGAAAAGGACAAAGGACATGTTTCTCGTTTATGGAGGAGACGAAGAGCTCGTCGTAAAGGGTTACGTCAACGCTAGCTTCGACTCAGATCTGGATGACTCTAAGTCACAAACCGGATACGTGTATATGTTGAATGGTGGAGCAGTAAGCTGGTGCAGCTGCAAGCAGAGCGTCGTGGCGGGATCTACATGTGAAGCGGAGTACATGGCAGCCTCGGAGGCAGCACATGAAGCGATTTGGGTGAAGGAATTCATCACCGACCTAGGAGTCATACCCAATGCGTCGGGGCCGATCAAACTCTTCTATGACAACACTGGAACTATTGCCCTCGCAAAGGAGCCCAGGTTTCACAAGAAGACCAGGCACATCAAGCGTCGTTTCAACTCCATCCGTGAAAATGTTCAAGATGGAGACATAGAGATTTGCAAAGTGCACACGGATCTGAATGTCGCAGATCCGCTGACTAAACCTCTCTCGCGTGCAAAACATGATCAACACCAGAACTCTATGGGTGTTCGATTCATCAAAATGTAACTAGATTGGTGACTCTAGTGCAAGTGGGAGACTGTTGGAAATATGCCCTAGAGGCAATAATAAAAGTATTATTATATTTCATTGTTCATGATAATTGTCTTTTATTCATGCTATAACTGTATTATCCGGAAATCGTAATACACGTGTGAATACTTAGACCACACTATGTCCCTGGTAAGCCTCTAGTTGACCAGCTCGTTGTGATCAACAGATAGTCATGGTTTCCTGACTATGGACATTGGATGTCGTTGATAACGGGATCACATCATTAGGAGAATGATGTGATGGACAAGACCCAATCCTAAGCATAGCATAAAAGATCGTGTAGTTCGTTTTGCTAGAGCTTTGCAAGTGTCAAGTATCTCTTCCTTCGACCATGAGATCGTGTAACTCCCGGATACCGTAAGAGTGCCTTGGGTGTATCAAACGTCACAACGTAACTGGGTGACTATAAAGGTGCATTACAGGTATCTCCGAAAGTAGCTGTTGGGTTGACACGGATCGAGACTGGGATTTGTCACTCCGTATGACGGAGAGGTATCTCTGGGCCCACTCGGTAATGCATCATCATAATGAGCTCAATGTGACCAAGGTGTTGGACACAGGATCATGCATTACGGTACGAGTAAAGTGACTTGCCGGTAACGAGACTGAACGAGGTATTGGGATACCGACGATCGAGTCTCGGGCAAGTAACGTACCGATTGACAAAGGGAATTGCATACAGGGTTTGATCGAATCCTCGACATCGTGGTTCATCCGATGACAACATCGAGGAGCATGTGGGAGCCATCATGGGTATCCAGATCCCGCTGATGGTTATTGACTGAGAGCGTCTCGGTCATGTCTGCATGTCTCCCGAACCCGTAGGGTCTACACACTTAAGGTTCGGTGACGCTAGGGTTATGAAGATATGTATATGCAGAAACCCGAATGTTGTTCGGAGTCCCGGATGAGATCCCGGACGTCACGAGGAGTTCCGGAATGGTCCGGAGGTAAAGAATTATATATAGGAAGTGCTATTTCGGGCATCGGGACAAGTTTCGGGGTTATCGGTATTGTACCGGGACCACCGGAAGGGTCCCGGGGGTCCACCGGGTGGGGCCACCTGTCCCGGGGGGCCACATGGGCTGTAGGGGGTGCGCCTTGGCCATCATGGGCCAAGGGCACCAGCCCCTATAGGCCCATGCACCTAGGGTTTCCCCCTAGGAGGATTCCTAGTGGTGGAAGGCACCCCTAGGTGCCTTGGGGGGGGGGAGGGAAACCTCCCCTAGGCCGCCGCCCCCCCTAATAGATCTCATCTACTAGGGCCGGCGCCCCCCCTTGGCACCCCTATATATAGTGGGGGAGAGGAGGGACTTCATACACCAGCCCCTGGCGCCTCCACCTCCCCCCGTTACGTCTCTCCCTCGTAGTCTCGGCGAAGCCCTGCTGCTGTGACGCCCTGCATCCTCCACCACGCCGTCGTGCTGCTGGATCTTCATCAACCTCTCCTTCCCCCTTGCTGGATCAAGAAGGAGGAGACGTCTCCCGTCCCGTACGTGTGTTGAACGCGGAGGTGCCGTCCGTTCGGCGCTGGTCATCGGTGATTTGGATCACGTCGAGTACGACTACATCATCACCTTGCAAGCTTCCGCACGCGATCTACAAGTGGTATGTAGATGCAAACTCTCTCCCTAGACTCGTTGCTTAGATGAACTCATAGATGGATCTTGGTGAAACCGTAGGAAAAATTTTAATTTTCTGCAACGTTCCCCAACAATAACCACAGAGAAGGAAGCTAAAAGTAAACAATCAAACATGCATTTTTGCATTTGTTTTGCATTGAGTCGTTTCACAAGCTTGACTAGTGTTGTTTTTCTACTTTTACAAAAACCACATCGTAATGTTAAAACATGCATTTGGCCGTACATAAGTAATAGTAGTAGTACTCCCTCTGTCTAGGTGTATAAAGTCTTCCCTCCTACTTGGTCACGGTGCACAACCAAAGATGACATATTCACCTGGACGGAGGGAGTAGCACAGTCTGCAAGCATATATAGAGAGAGATGTGTAGTGCGATAGTATATAGTACTAAAGTTTGTGTTGTATGCACCTACTTACAAAATGCGTACGGATACACAAGGTTTCCAAACTTCCCCTCTTACACACTTAATTAAGGATGCTATAATTCCTGAACGTTCGGGATTTATCATTTGCGTCCCAAAACTAATGAGATCACCTTACGAAACTAAATTATACTCCCTACTAAAAGGCACGGCGCTCGCAGGAGTGCTTGCAGCGCGCCACGAGTGCCCTGGTGCACGGCCGTTTCCCAGCACGCCGACACACCGCCTCTTCCTCAGCCTCACAACTCGCGAGGTGCTGATTGGCGGTTTGTCGGTGGGTGAGCGCGATCTCATCGGTGTGGTGATTTGGCGCCAGCAGGTACTCCTCCTCGCTGGAAGCGTGCACCCGGTCCACGTACCGCCAAGCGTAGATGAGGCGCTTGGGCCCGACTGCACTCAGGGCTTTGGCACGGGCGTCCTCCGCCACTCTCACGGCCCTTGCACGAGCCTTCTGCCAAAGAGCCAATTGCCTGACTCTCTCGGACACGACATAGACCTGCCAGGCAGCTTGTCCCGTGGCGCGCTTCTCTTCCTCGGCCTTCTTCTCCGCCTCTATTTTGGCGTGCTCTGCCGGCGGCAAAGCCTCCCACATGGCAACATCCATTTATTTCCAAAGCTCCTCAAGGCTGGGGGGGCTCGGCGGGCGGCGCAGCGTTCTCCTCGTAGCGGGGAGCTGACGCGTCCTCCGACGCGCGTGCTGTCGAGATTGGGAATGCCGACGTGTCCACCTCGACGCATTGCGGTGAGAAGTGGAACGCCGATGCGTCCTCCTCGACTAGTGGCGGTGAGGAACGGAACGACGACGCGTGGCCGTCCGGGCGGTGCAGCGAGGTGCGCTTAGGGCTTGGGAGGGGCGATGCCATGGTGGTCGACGTGAGAGGGAGGGAGAGGAGATAGCGATGAACGTGAGAGTTCTTCCGAATGCCGTGGAAGGCACAGTATTTATAGCGAGAAATGACACACCTACGTAAGATATGGACTGAGCTGCACTGACTTAACTGCAGGTCCAGTTGCGTCACTGACATGTGGGCCAGACCCTTATTGGGCCCATATGTCAGTGACCCAATGCACCTGAGTTAAGTAACTGAAGCAGCGTCCCGGAAGATATGTTGCGTGATTAACGTAACAACTACGTGGGCATATTTGTTAGAGTAAATTACAGGGAGGAAAGGGGTGGAAATATTGCTGGTCACAACGGATTTGACGAGCGTGGGGGGAGGAGAGTCATGCATGCAGATTTTTTCCACACGGGGTGGAGTGGTGGGACCGTCAGAGGGAGAAGGAGAGTCTGGCAGGCATATTGTTTCCACACATGGAGAGGAAAAGATTTGGAGACGAACGGGCTTCCTGCAGGTATGGGGAACGGTGCATAATAAGTCATCTTGCATGCCGGGCTAGGTATAGTCTCAAGTCATTAAAAACATACACGCCCCACAGATGTTCATATTTCAAGGTGCACTAAATTATTGCATGCGATGATTAAGGCTGGCCATAATGGTGGTATCTTAGCTGGTATCATGCACACGGGAATAGCAAACATGCTGATGTGGCAAAGAATTAAAGAAGAGAGGAGGGTTAGAGTAACTAGTGTTCATGCATGCATTGGTAAACACATTTTTTTGTGAAGAACGACAGCATTAGTTGAGTACTTTTGCAGACTTCAAAAACTATTCCACCACCTCTAGTATCTTGCTAAGAGCAGGTGAAAATTTTGAATCGAGCCCTTTAAACTAGAAGGGAGGTAGTAGTACTCTAATAGCTAACCTTGTTGTGATGACAAGATAGGACATGGCACGCACCTGGACGGAGGAACTAGTCTGCATTGTGCATTTAAGTTTTGTCTGAAGTCTATGTACCTCTAGTTTGACCAAACATATAGAAAAATGTATCAACATTCACAATGTCAAATCAATATTTTTACACTCATTATAAAACGTAGTTCTTATACTCATTATACTCAGTATTGTAGATATTGATATTTTTAGTATAAATTTGGTCAAACACTTTGCAAACGGTTGACGGGAGTAAAAGGACCAGAGGGAGTATCATGCATGCGGAGTAGGCAAAAAAATTGCTCATTTATAGTCGGTCGAAGTCTCAAAGGGCGCGACCGCACGAGGGAGGCAAAGGTCGTGGCAGGCGCGGCGGTTGACGGAATTAAGTGAAGTTACATCCATGCACTGGCACGGCATGCGAACAGGCAGAAGCTATACCATCAGGCCCACGATATGGGTCTAGTAGACATGACATCTAGTGGGTCCCGCATAGTTCTCGAGAACTCTTTGGGGGCTTGCAGCCGTTTATCCGCCGGGCAAGCCAGCAACCCCACGCCGTTCGCACGCCCTGCTCGTCCCCGTCCTCTACCTTACAACAGCTCGCTCCCAGTCGTCCCGTCCTTTCACATTAGTTCGCTCCCAGTTTTGTTTGCGGGGTACAACAGTTCAACTTCTCCTAATCCTCCTCCAAAATCCATGGCCTCCCAAATCTCCATGGTCGCTGCTGAGTACCAGATTAGAGCCATCACCGGCGATGAGTTCATCGTCATCTACACACGTGGGTCCGCGACGGTGAAAGCATGGCTTGCTCGCTTCCTACGCATGTTCAACAGTTCAATGGATGAGTGGGTCGCTGGGCTAGATGTTGAGTACACCACAGTCCTGGAAAGAGAGAAGATTCTAAAGGAGGCAGAGAGTAAGAAGCCTGCCGTGGTCCAGGTTTGCGTACATAACGTTTGCTTGGTCTAGCACATATGCCATGCCAACGTTGAGTGCCAGGATTTTAAGAACTTCCTCAAGGACAAAAGAGTGAAATTCATCACTGTAGACTTTAGGAACGACAGGGATGTCCTACTTCGGATAGGTCTCCTTGTAGGCCAGCCCTTTGATCTCCAGAAGGCAAGCCTGGTATCCTCCTCTCAACCTTCAATGTTGACCCTGGCAGCAGCCATGATTGATCCTTCGTACGCTAAACTAAAGAAACCTCATCAAGAGTTTCATCATGCATGGGAGTCGAAGACATTAGATGAAGATCACATCCTGTACGCAGCAATGGATGCCTACCTTTGTTTAAATATCTACAAGGGTTGGATGAAGAAGCAGATCCTAGTGTCCGGTTCAAGCAAAGAAGCGTCGACGAAGAGGAAGAGGAAGAGGGACGAGGACAAAGTCGAGGATGTGGAATCGGACTCCGAGTAGGTGGCAGTGCCGTTGCTCATGCTGGTTCTACTGCAGTGTCAAGTGGACTAGTTGCGTAGTTTATTTTCAAGGGTGTGTTGTGTTGAGGCCCCAACATAACTATGTTTATGTTCTTTCTCGTTATTTGAACTCTTTAGTAGGTATAGTAGTACTAGCACTATGTCTTACTACTATTCTTCTTGCAGTTGGTACTACTGCTCGTATCTTCGTGTTCCTACTGTACTTAATACATTCGTACTAGTAGTATAATTTGGGTCAGTCGATTTGTGAAAGAAGTTCGACGGAGCGAAGGAAGAAGGCGACAGAAGAGGTGGAAGAAGCCCTTCTAGCCATCCATGTTGCATCAAACGGCTCACAAGAGCCGACTGACCTAAATTGCTCCTCTAGATTGCAGGATCCACGTGGCATTCAAGCTAGGTCTCGAAGGTAGATTCTGCATCCGCACCCGGTTTGTGGGCTCGACGCGCGCGCGACCGGCTTCTGCCGCGAAGGCCACCATGCGTGCCTCCTCCGCGCGGGCGGAGACGATAATGACACGCTAGTTCCTCCTCGCCGGCGTGCTGGAGCATGCGCTCGTCCTCCTCTTCGTACGTTGTGTGCATAGACGCGGCTCCACCAGCTGCTCGCGTGCTTGGCAGCGCGGCGGCATCGCGAGGAGGGACTGCAGATGACGTGAGCGGGTGAGCCTTCGGCTTCATGGCACAGTGTTGTTGGGTGGATCCCTAAGTGAATGTCTTTCACAAATTGGAGGGGGAATTCCCAAGAACAAGATGAACACAAGAGAGAAAACAAGAGGAACACTCAAGAACAAGTCCAACCACACACCCACTAAACCAACAAACACACAAGATCCACAAGGTACATGAACAATCAAAGGGAAACAAGATACATGGTAGAGTTCATCCCAAATCCTAGGAAGGAGATGAGGGCTTGATGATATAGGTAGATCCTTCCCTCAAGGGGGGCTTGAATCCCTAGGGATCTTCTCCAATGGAGGTCTTGTACTCCAATGGAGTCTTCTCTCTCAAGAGGAATCCCACAAGGGGAGGTACATGAGCTATGCTCTATGATTTGTGTCTATTCTTAGCTATCCTCTAAATGAGCTAGGTGGGAGGTACTTATAGTCTAGGGACGAAATAGAGGGAGAGGGGGATACAAAGGTCCAAAATGACCCTCAAAACGCACACACACTCGGATGGGTCCGGGCACTCTGGGCAAAGGGGTCCGGGCACCCGGACTGGACAGAGGTGCGCGCCAGGCGGGGCCGGGCACCCGGGGCTGCAAGGGCCGGGCACCCGGACGGATCCGAGGGCCGGCTGGAGAGGGGCCGGGCACCTGGGGGGGCAGCTCCAACGCAGGGGCCGGGCACCCGGGGCCAGTTGGCCGGGCACCCAGGGCGGCGGCTGCAGCGCCCAGTAGCAGGGTCGGGCACCCGGGGCGGCGGCTGCAGCGCCCAGCAGTAGGGCCGGGCACCCGGGGCATCCAGGAGGGGGACGGCCAGCTGCTAGGGGACCGGGCACCCGGGGATGTCCACGTCCGGGCACCCGGAGTGTCCAGGGGCCTCCGGTCCTCTCGTTCTTCATGCTTCTCTCCTTTCCTTCTTCTTGTGTGTCCGGGTCTTCGTCCTCGCCTCCACACGGTCATCTCCTCGGTACCTGAGAGTGCAATATATCTCCGTTTGAGGTAGGACCCGGTTCACATGTGAAATCGAATGGAGTTCGAAGAGGAAAGAAGTGACCTCGGTCTCGATGGTGCATGTGCGAGCTCTCGACGTATGTCCTTTCCATGCTTGTGGAGGTGCTGTAACATCCATGGTGATGGTTGAGGGATGCTCCGCATCATCACCCCCCCCCCCTTGGGAGAGATCCTTCCACGGATCGAGATCCTCATCACCATGGTAACGAGGTGGCTTCGCCATGTAGAAGTGGACAACCCCCAAGCACTTGTCATGTGGAAGCTCGAAATGGTCACTCTCCAATGTCGCACCTTCTTGTAATTCCTTCACAAGGAGCAAAGATAACAAGCACGTGGAAAAACAAATGTGGTTGGCATTAAAGCAAAACCAAGCATTCAAGAGGTGATTCACCAAACAAGTGTCGTCATCAAGCATAACATATGGTTTGACAAGGGAGTGTGGCATAGCATGTAAGCACATAAATTTATCATATGGAGAAGCATCATGGAGACGATCATGCAAGGGTGAGGTAAAGGTGCTAATATGTGGGACAAGTGAACAAGCATCTACCTCAATGTCATGGCAAGCGTGCATTAGGGGCTCAACAAACGGTCGATGATATGTATAAGAAGCATTCACAACACCAAATAAGAGAAGATGTTTAAACACATGGGGTAAGTGCAAGACAATCCGATCATAATGTGCACATGGTGTAGTGAAAATCGAGTGGCACTCAACATGATAGCAAGAGCAATTGTTCATCATGTGTGAGGCAATCAAATCAATCATGTGATAAGCAATGGGACATGGCATAAGTGAAGTAACGACATTGTTGCAACCAAGCATGTTATAGGACCAAGTAATCCAAGAATTGGATGCAACATGAGAAAGCATAGGAATCAAGTCGTGTGAACTAGTGGAGCGAAGATGCAACACACTAGATGTAATAATGGCAATCATGTCATGTGTGCAATTAGTAGGCATAGGCAATGCACATGACATATCGCAAGCACGAACACAAAGCAAGATCATAGTATCATCGTAGGAATGTGACATAAATGGAACATGGCAATAACAAGTAATATCTCCACCAAGCTTGCAAATACACATACAAGTAGTATAATCAATCATCACGTGTAATGCAAAGCATGGGTCACAAATGCATGG